>NC_035442.2:103780355-104015063 GCF_002127325.2 Helianthus annuus
GATCAGAGAGGTAAGTATCCAAAATGGTTAGCCAATGTGGTTGTTGTCCAAAAGAAAAACGGAAAGTGGAGGGTATGTGTCGATTTCACTGATCTAAATAAGGCATGTCCCAAGGATCCTTTCCCATTACCCCACATTGACTCCATGGTGGATGCAACAGCGGGGCATGAACTGTTGACCTTTATGGATGCATCATCTGGGTTCCAACAAATCCAGATGGAACCATCTGACCAAGAGGATACAGCCTTTATGACCCCAACTGGTTTATATTGTTATATTGCCATGCCTTTTGGACTAAGAAATGCAGGTGCAACATATCAAAGGCTGGTAAATATGATGTTCAAGACCAAATTGGAAAAACTATGGAGGTGTACATAGATGATATGGTGGTCAAGTCAAAGAAAGTTGAGGATCACCTAAGGGACTTGGAAGAAGCATTCGATATCCTTGATAGTTACAACATGAAACTTAATCCTTCAAAATGCCATTTTGGTGTTAAGGCAGGAAAGTTCTTAGGATACATGGTAACCCAGAGGGGCATTGAAGCAAGCCCGGAACAAATCAAAGCATTAGTAAATATCAAATCTCCTGCCAATGCCAAGGATGTTCAAAGACTGACAGGCAGGATAGCAGCTTTTGAACAGGTTCATATCGAAATCCTCGGAAAAATGCAAAGAATTCTACGACATCCTAAGGAAGAATAAGAAGTTTGAATGGACTGAGAAGCATGAGAATGCTTTACAAGCCCTAAAAGAGTATATGTCCTCAGCACCAGCATTAGCAAAACCGGAAAAAGGAGATGTGTTATCCTTATATCTAGCGGTATCCTCAACCGCTGTAAGTGCTGTCCTTGTTAAGGATCACGAAGGTACACAATATCCTATCTACTATGTAAGTAAAAGTCTACTTGATGCCGAATCCAGGTACTCACACCTCGAAAAACTTATCCTTGCATTAATCATGGCATCGACAAAGTTAAGGCATTATTTTGAAACCCATACTATTGTTGTTAAAACTAATTTTCCAATTAAGAATGTCCTCAGGAAACCGGACATGTCAGGGAGAATGGCTAAGTGGGCAGTGAAGCTTAGTGCCCATGATATAAGATACGAACCAAGAACAGCCATTAAATCTCAAGCACTAGCTGACTTTGTGGCTGATTTCAGTAGTGATCTACAAAAGGAAGCAGAATTGGAGGTCCAGCAGCTGGATGAGACCAAGGATCCTTGGATCCTGCACACTGACGGATCCTCAAATATCAAAGGCACAGGGCTAGGGATCCTACTAAAATCGCCACAGGGGGACATAATACCCCACTCCATAGCCTGTGAGTTCCAAGCAACTAACAATGAGGCTGAGTATGAAGCCCTAATTGCTGGCTTACAAATCGCTAAGGATATGGGAGTAAAGTATCTTAACGTATATGTAGATTCATTATTGATCACTAATCACTTTAACGGATCCTATGCTGTTAAAGGTGAAAAACTAACCAAATATTTAGAGATAGTCAAAGAATTGGCACTCTCCTTTGTTTCTTTTAGTTTGACACAGGTACCAAGGGAGGAGAACACAGGGGCTGATGCATTGGCTAACCTAGGATCATCCTTGAAGATTCCAGAAGATATAAGTATCCCTATCATCCATATCCTGGCTCCTGCTATTGAAAATCAGGTGGCCATGGAAATAGTAGAGGATACTGCAGTAACCCCTACTGAAGAAGCTCAACCTTATTCAGGATCATGGATCCCACCAATAATGAAATACTTGCAAAACGGAGAGATTCCAATGGGAGAAAATCCTAGAGCTTTCAGGATCAAGGTATCTCAATTCACAATCTTGAATAATGTGCTATATAAACGATCCCTTGCAGGACCATATTTAAGATGTATTGAGGATCCTGAAAGTGAAGAAGTGTTGAGGGACTTCCATGAAGGAGATTGTGGAAACCACACTGGGGGCAGGGCATTATTCTCAAGGATCCTTAGAACAGGATACTACTGGCCAACCATGAAAAGGGATGCTATAGAGTATGCTAAGAGGTGTGATCCTTGCCAAAGACATAGCAATATCCTTCACCAACCAGCTGAATTACTACACCCCATACCATCCTCTTGGCCATTCATGAGATGGGGAATGGATATAGTTGGCAAGCTCCCTAAAGCACCTGGTGGAAAAGTATTTATGCTTGCCATGACTGACTATTTTTCCAAGTGGATAGAAGCTGAAGCCTTCGCTCAAGTCAGAGAAAAGGAAGTCATATCCTTCATTAAAAGAAACATTATAACTAGATTTGGCATTCCCTCTGAAATTATATGTGATAATGGCTCCCAATTCATTGGAAGCAGAACCACTAACTTTTGTGACAGTTGGGGAATCAAGATGATCACATCAACACCAGTTCACCCACAAGCCAATGGTCAAGCAGAATCATCCAACAAGATCATCATCAACAATCTGAAGAAGAAGCTAGGATCCAAGAAAGGGAAATGGGCAGAAGAGTTACCTTATGTGCTATGGGCTGATAGGACAACTCCCAAGAATGCCACTGGCCAAACACCTTTCTCTTTAGTATTTGGGGCAGAAGCAGTGATCCCAACAGAGATGGTAATCCCAACTGTTAGAACAATTGCTCGTGATCCTGAAGAAAATGCTGCAATCCTAGCTCAGGATTTGGATACTATTGAAGAAATCAGGGATCTAGCTAGAATAAGGATGGCAAGCTACCAACAAAGGATGGCTGGTGCCTACAACAAGAATGTCAGGATAAGAAAGTTCCAAGTTGGAGATATGGTGTTGAGAAAAGCATTTCAAAATACTACCAATCCTGCTGATGGGAAGCTAGCACCAAAATGGGAAGGCCCCTACTTGATTGAAGCTGAAGCAGGAAAGGGGGCATACAGGTTGCTAACCATGGAAGGAAACTTGTTACCAAGAGCCTGGAATGCTGTTCACTTAAAGAAATATTTCATGTGAACATGATCCTTCCTGCATGTGATCCTTACATTGAAGTATCCTTGAAGGATCCTGAAGATATAGGTGATCCTTACTCTGGTAATATGCTTATCCTAAAACTATTACATTTTCTTACTTTTTGCCTAAGGATAAGGATCATGTATCCTTCATCCTCTACTCACAAACCATTTGAGTTATGATAGTTCAGGTATCTTCAGCAAATCGTCAAAGATCTCCAAGAGCACCACAGATCCTTGGGTCCAACCCCAGTTATCCTTGGGATTATCCCCAGTTTCCGCCAGCAGCGCACGATGATCCTGGTATAGTTCACGTCTTTGGGACCAGTACCCACTTTCGGGGCTGACAACCTCATTGTACTGGCTATATTTAGGATCCTACGTATAATGGTGGACGCACCATACATCCGTTCCTAAGGTTTCTAACGTTTTCACGTTAGCTAAGGTTTTGGCATTTTCATGTCACTAAGTTTGGATAGTTGCCAGAAAGGGCCATACTCCAGTTTACATACGATCCTTTGGGCTTGTCCCCAGTTATCCTATGGGCTTGTCCCCAGTGATCCTCTGGGATCATTCTCAGTTATCCTATGGGCTTGTCCCCAGTGATCTTCTGGGATCATTCTCAGTTATCCTTTGGGCATGTCCCCAGTTACTAATTTATCCTTTACATTGGCTTAGTCCCAAGTTATATCTCACTTTTCAGGTTTTGGAAGTCTAAACATATAAGGGTCCTTAATCCTTATTAACTATCAAAGTCTTATATATGATTGTCTTGATTGAAGGTTAGGATCCTAACGTGGATCCTCAGGTATGATCCTTGACTATTTTTGATTATACTCTTTATCCTAACCAACCCTTATACTTTGACAACCGAACCTATGATCCTTGAACTAAAACACTTTGAGAATTTTCAATATGAGGATATTTGATCTAGGATCATATCCTAAGTTTATTAAACACTTTTTCAACTCTTGTTATTTTAACAAACACAGCAATTGAGAAATAAGAGGATTATTGAAGGATAACAACACAAGATAAGCCAGAAAAGTTAAGTTATATTATTAAACAAAAGGATCATTAACCCTTTCAAAAGATTGTCAAAATTGCCAACCCACATTTCTACCAGCAAAACGTGGCCCGTCCACATGGGTTGGCAAAGGGTGTCCATTGTCTATGCGGTCTTAGCATTTTGCAGGAAATTAAAAGCGGCAGGATCACAAAGGCTTCATCCCCCAAACAGAGGATCCCTCCACCTTTTGTAATCCTACCTATTGTTCGAAGGATCCAGGATCCTTAACCCTAAGAAACTATTGTTCAGAGATTACAAACCATAATTGTTCACAAACACCACTACCACAAAAAACCACTACGAATCCTAAAAAATTGGGCTCCGGCCTAGTCTCGAAATATCCATCATCGCCCAATCATGCAGCCTACACCTTCGCTGCTTCGTCACCACCATCATTGCCACCTTGATCCTTCTCAGCATCACCGCCTTCCAGCATGGGGATCTCCTCAGCCTCATCCTCGTCTTCCAGGTCCGCCAGCCGTGCCTTCCAACCTTCAACATCCCACGAGCTTTTGTCAAAGGTAGGATCCTGAGCCTCCTCAGCCATCTGAAGTTGTATCTTGTACATAGCAATTGCCGCGGAGACCTTTGCATCTTGGGTGATCTCCTGCTTCTCGTTATCCATATCAATCAACCTCTAAGCAGCCTCAGCCTTCATGGCCCGGAGTTCCTTCTCAAGATCTGCTATCTTGAGATCCTTAAGCACGCCCATTTGTTGAAGCTCGGCAATTTGGCTCTCCTGGTCCTCAACATGGCCAAGATAGGTCTCAATCTCGGCAAGTTTCTGCAACAGGAGAAGAAAAAGATAAGTATAGGATCAGATGATCCTCAAGAAAAGCAGGATACACAAACAGGATATGATAGGCGGATAACCAACAGGGGCAGTGATCCTTACCTCATTCACATAGTCAAGGAATTGCTGACGGAGGAGGGGAAATCCTTGTAGATCTTCAGAGGTTTTCCTCTTTTTTCCCTTGCCCCGGATAGACGCTTTGGGAGCTGATGCTGAAGGACTGGCAGCAGGAGCCTTCTTCTTTGAAGACGTAACATTGGCAAGATCACTTAACCCAAATTTAGAAGCTGATTTGACAGACCTGGCAGACTTTCCGGCACCTACACAATCAAAAAACAAGATAAGTTGCTTTATTAATCAAACAATCCTACATATAATTTATTTTCTGTAAGGATACTTACTTGACATAGTGGCAGATGCAGAGGATACTTCTTGAGAATCTTGGACGGTGACCTGGAAACTTCTGACTTCAGGATCAAGCTTTTTAAAAGCTAACACTCTTTCTCTTGCAGCAGGGGTCAATTTTAGGTGAGCAACGGAAATAGCTGCATAAAAGACAAAGGAAAAAAGACATTAGTGATCCTCATCATATTAGACAGGACTGACAGTGATCCTTCGAGGATCCTCTACCCTACCATGAGTGGCCCATTCCTTGGGCAGATCCTTCCCATCCGGGATGGAATCCCTCTTAACAAAGAAAAACCGACGTTTCCAGTTTGTATCATTCTTGGTAACTTTGAAGATAGGGTGATCCTCCCCAGCTTTCCGTTTCAGCAGATACCGATGTGATCCAAACGTAGTAAGATCATAGAGCTCAGCTAGCTCCGCCATCCCCAGGTCAATTCCTTCCTGCTCAATGATCCTCTCGAAGGTATAAAGAACCCTCCAGATCATCGGCATAGCTTGGATGTAAGAGATGCCGGTTAAGGAAAAGAAAGACTGGGTAAAGTCTGGAAAAGGATATGAGTAACCTATAGCAAACGGAGTAGCAGGAAAAGCCACCCAGACATCTGAGACAAAGTCGCTCAAAGCAGTAGGATCAAAGGATTTAAAAACAACATTCGCCGGAAAGCAATGGCGAATCTTGTCTATGTGGACATCAGTAAAGCAACACCTCTCCGTAGGAGAATCCTTGATAATCCCCTGGCTTTTTAAGGGACTATCCTTCTTGGAATCCTTGTGTGGAGAATTCCGGAGCAACATGTTTTGTGACGGAATAGAAACAGAGACGGAGTAAAAAAAAAAACAGAGCAAAGAAGAATAGAGAGAAGAAGAAAGAGAAGAGGAGAATACCTGATCGATCTTCGGTGTAGAATATGAAGGGAGTATATCTCGAATTTAAATACAAACTGATCCTCACCCTATCTCCTATTTATAATCATGATCTGCAGGATTGTCACATCTCTGACGTAATGATCATAACGGCTAGTCCGAGCATAACGGCTAGTTTCTTGGAGTCGCCCGTTAGAGATAAGATCGAAACAAAATATAACTCGTCTATTTACAATTAACTCCTTATATTTTGGGGGCAATTGTTAGGGCTGGATTTTTACTATAAGTGATCCTTATACGTGATCCTAACCAGTGATCCTTGTTTCTTTGGCAGGCAGTGATCCTCAGCCGGACTTCAGGATCAGGATCATGGGACGTTATGGTGATCCTTATACTAACGGTCACCTTCGCTTACTACAATATTATTTTGCAGGAACATCTAGCAGGATATGCTCTAGGCATCATGATCAAGGGACGCGTTTTCACAATTATGGCAAGAGCTAAATTGAAGATAGACGTTGTACCGGATATGGAAACTTGGCTTGATCTAAGGGCAGCAATTTAGGCTAGATTATCTTTATTTCTAAAGGGGTAATGAGCTGATATCTAGTCATTTTACCTAAAATAGGTCACCCACACATGTATAAATACCACTCTTCCTCATTCGGAAGAACACACACGACAAACAACGCAACTCTCACACACTTAGACACCAAAAGCAATAGTGATCCTTGTACTCAGCTCATTATCATCCAAAGTTGTAATCATATTTTTGTTATATTGAAGTTGGTGATCGGTAGTTGCCATCACCCGAGGTTTTTTATGCCGGAGATCATTCATTGATCAAGGGCTTTTTCCTCGTATAAATCATTGTGTCTTTGCATCTTTATCACAGAAGTGATCCTTTACTTTCATAACTAACCAAGCATCATACCCCGTTTTCATAAAGTTTGGTTACATTATCCTTGTGTGATTTTTGACTAAAACACTTATATCCTTCGGGATCTTCAAAGATGATCCTAAATTAGCTAATGCATCAGCTTCTGTATTTTCTTCCCTTGGTACCTGTGTCAAACTAAAGGAAACAAAAGAGAGTGCCAATTCTTTGACTATCTCTAAATATTTGGTTAGCTTTTCACCTTTAACAGTATAGGATCCATTAAAATGATTTGTAATTAATCATGAATCTACATGTACCTCAAGGTACCTGATCCCCATATGCTTAGCAATTTGTAAACCAGCAATCAAGGCTTCATATTCAGCCTCATTGTTAGTGGTTTGGAACTCACAAGCTATGGAGTGGGGTATTATGTCCCCCTGTGGCGATTTTAGTAGTATACCAAGCCCTGTGCCTTTGACATTTGAGGATCCATCAGTATAGAGTATCCAAGGATCCTTGGTCTCCTGCAGCTGCTGGACTTCTAATTCGGCTTCCTTTTGTAAATCACTACTGAAATCAACCACAAAGTCGGCCAATGCTTGGGATTTGATGGCTGTCCTAGGCTCATATCTTATATCATAGGCACTAAGCTTCACTACCCACTTAGCCACCCTACAGACATCTCGGGTTTCCTGAGGACATTCTTAATTGGAAAATTAGTTTTAATAACAATAACATGAGTTTCAAAATAATGTCTCAACTTAGTAGATGCCATAATTAATGCAAGAATAAGCTTTTCAAGGTGTGAATACCTGGATTCAGCATCAAGTAAACTCTTACTTACATAATAGACATGATGTTGTGTACCTTCATGATCCTTAACAAGGACTGCACTTACTGCTTTTGAGGATACTGCAAGATATAAGGATAACACATCTCCTTTTTCTGGTTTCATCAAGGCTGGGGCTGAGGATAGGTATTCTTTGAGAGCTTGTAAAGCACTCTCATGCTTCTCAGTCCACTCAAATTTCTTGTTCTTCCTTTGGATATCATAGAATTCTTTGCACTTCTCCGAGGATTTGGATATAAATCTGTTCAACTTCCTCCTTTTTTGATGGATTGGTTTGAATGACCTGTCAATGCCAAGTTTATGAGTGATAATATCCTTAGATATACCTGTCATATCCTCATGCTTCCATGCAAAGGTAGTCTTTCTTCTTTTGAGGAAGGATACAAGATCTTCTTTCATTTTGCCAAGGATCCCTGATCCGATATAGATTTTGGATTCAGGATCATCAGGATCCATGAGGATTTCTACCACGTCCTGCTCTCTTGCCTCCAAGACATCCCTTGGAGGATACTTTGATTGCTATTGCTCCCTTGACTTCGAGGCTGGTTTTATTGATGAAGTGTAGCAATCCTTAGCCTCCTGCTGATCACTATCAATCTTGACTATTCCCCAAGGACTAGGGAGCTTCACACATTGATGGTAGGTAGATGGGACTGCCTTCATATCGTGTATCCAGGGCCTGCCAAGGATAACATTACAACAAGATAAACAGTCAATAACACAAAATTTTTGATAATTATGTAATCCTTCAACATAAATTGGGAGTTTAATGTCCCCCAGGGTGTTCTTGGTTTCGCCACTAAATCCCACGAGCACGGAGGATCTTGGTATGATATCTGATTCAGGGATACCCATTTTCTTTAGAATATCCAGTTGGATAATGTTCACTGAGCTTCCTCCGTCAATAAGGATCCTGCGGACAAAATGGTTAGAAATAAAAAGAGTAATAACTAAACCATCATGGTGAGGATCCTGGATGTCAACACGATCATCCTCATCAAAGGTTATGACTTTTCCTTCAGAGACACTTGATGTTCGAACAGGTCTTTCTCCATTATCCATTTTAGCTTCCTTTGTGTTAGGGCAGGGTTTTAATGACCTGTGATCCTTACATGATATCCTAACGAGTGATCCTTGTTTCTTTGGCAGATAGTGATCCTCAAAAGAGCTTCAGGATCAGGATCATGGATCATCCTAAGGATCCTCATACTAACGATTGTTCTCTTTGAATTTAATGTTGTTTTGCAGGGATTACGAGTTGGACCTGGTCTTGGCAACGTTATTAAGGAATCTTTCACGTAAATCTCGCACATACATCACCGGAAATGGACGTTGTGGAGAATATGGAAACTTAGCACAAATTACGGGCGATTAGTTAGGCTAAATTTACTTCTATTTCTAAAGGGGTAACGAGCTAGTAGTTAGGTGACTTGCCTAAAATTAAACCACACACGCTTATATAAATGGCACTCTACAGCATTCGGAACACACAACACATTTCTCACACGCTCTAGCATACGATACTATAGTGATCCTTGTACCTAGCTCGTTACCATCCAAAGTTGTAAACATTGTTTGTTATATTGAAGTTTGGTGATCGGTAGTTTCCATCACCCGAGGTTTTTTATGCCGGAGATCATTCATTGATCAAGGGCTTTTTCCTCGTATAAATCCTTGTGTCACTTGTGCAATTTTCATTTAAGTGATCCTTATCTTTGTTCATCAAACCAAGCATCATTCCCTGTTTACAAAGAGTTTGGTTGCATAATCCTTGTGTGATTTTTTGACCAAAACAGTTTGGCGCCCACCGTGGGGCAATTGGTGCTTTATTCATAAGAAAGTTTTTCTGTTGGTGATCATTCCGGAGCGTTGCATGGCTTCATCTTCGAAGAATACCTCCACAGCGATGTCTGTAGTCAACTCATCTCAGGGCACTCCACCTTTGCCGCCACCACCAGCTGGATCTCAGAAAAATGCTAAGAAGAGACCAACTCCTATTTTCTCTAAACCTTCATCTTCTTCTGCTCTAACTTCTTCTGTTCCCAGTACTAGTGATATATTTACTTTGATTTTGCAGATGAGGGATCGTATGCAGCAGCAGGATGAAACTAATGACAGGATCCTCAAGGAAATCGGAGATCTCAAAAGACAAAAGAAAACGGCAGAGGATCATTCTCCACTGATGCCCAAATCTTTGAATTTTGATACTCCGATGATTACTTCTCAGCCATCAGAAATCCCAGACGTTCAACATGTGGGTGGATCAAGAGGAGTACATTTCGGCTCATCAACAGTGACTCAGGCATCAGGATCATATTTCCAGCCGGCATGATCCTATACTCAGCATATGGGATCCTTCATGAATTCAGGAGCCTACTCAGGAGCGCAGCAATTTCAAGGATCCTCCTTTATTCCAGGATTATCCCAGGGTCAAGGATCTTTTCTCATCCCAGGATCATCCCAGTTTCAAGGATCCCTCCAGATACCAGGATCCTCGAAGAGTTTGCAGACAGGAAGTTCAGATGTCCATCAAGGAGATTTTATTCCAATGCAGACCATTGCTTCCACTGGAACCTCCATTATCCCAGAATCCCAGCAATACGGATTCGCATCCAATGTTCCTAACTTGAACCTGATGGGAGGTAACACTTTTAATAATTCTCTTACCGCTAACCATGGATTCATGCAGGATACAGGTATCAACCATGCTATGGCCAGAGAACTGCAGAAACTGAAGGATATGATCTCAAGTGTTTCAGGGGTAGTCAAACCTATCCCGGAGATTGCAGATGGAAGCCATAAGGTATCTCGTTTTGCACTACCAATTTGTGATGCTGAGATACCCAAAAGATTCCATATTCCAACTATGAAGCTGTATGATGGTACAACGGATCCTGAGGAACACATAGCACAATACAGGGAGAGGATGGAGATCAATCCAATTCCGGAAAGGTTAAAGGAAGCATGCCTATGCAAGGGATTTGGATCCACTCTTACTGGATCAGCTCTTAAATGGCTGCTAAGTCTTCCCCCTTACTCTATTACTTCGTTTGCTAATTTAGTTAACTTATTCAATAATCAATTTTCTTGTAGCAGAAAATTGAACGATTGACTAGTGATTTATATAGGATAACTCAGGGTCATAATGAATCATTAAGGGATTATATAACCAAATTTAGTAAAGAATCCTTGGACATTCCCAACTTGGATGTGGCCACAGCTGTTGAGGCTTTCAAAATGGGATTGCTTAGGGATTCATTGTTCTATGATGATCTTGTTATGACACCATGCAGGAACCTGGACGAAGTAAGGACTCGGGCACTCAGATTCATTCGGCTAGAGGATGACAAGAGGATCCAGGAGAGACAAGTAGAATCCTCAAAACAAGAAAAGCAAGGATCCTCTTTCAAAAGCAACAAATTCAAATCCTACAATAGAACTGACAACCAGAACGTGCATGCTGTTGACCAAGAAGAGGATGATGAGGATTATCCTCCGATTTCTGAATACTGTTTTTCCGTTGATAACCATGAACTAATCCTTGCAATGCAGAATCTAGGAGAAAAAGCCAGATGGCCGAGAAAAAATGACAAACCAGCCGCAGCTAAAGACAAATCAAAATGGTGTGCATACCACGAGGATTTTGGGCATTTAACAGAAGAATGCATCGCATTAAGAAAGGAAATTGGATATCTGTTGAGCAAGGGGCATTTAAAAGAGTTGTTGGGAAGAAAAAAGTAAAGGACTCAGGATCCTGAAAGGATCCCTGAAAAAGCTCCAGCCCCTCCGGCAGACGCACAAGTGATAAACTTTATTTCCGGAGGATCAGACATTTGTGGTACATCCTTTTCAGCAGCTAAGAGGCATGCAAAGGAAGCTAAAATGGATAATGGAGAAAGACCTATTCGAACATCAAGTGTCTCGGAAGGAAAAATCATAACCTTTGATGAGGATGATAGAATTAACATCCAGGATCCTCATCATGATAGTTTAGTTATTACTCTCTTTATTTCTAACCATTTTGTCCGCAGGATCCTTATTGACGGAGGAAGTTCGGTAAACATTATCCAACTTGATGTTCTGAAGAAAATGGGTATTCCTGAATCAGACATCACACCAAGATCCTCCGTGCTTGTGGGATTTAGTGGTGAAACTAAGAAAACCCTGGGGGACATCAAACTCCCAATTTACGTGGAAGGATTACATAATTATTAGAAATTTTGTGTTATTGACTGTTTGTCTTGTTGTAATGTTATCCTTGGCAGGCCCTGGATACACGATATGAAGGCAGTCCCATCCACCTACCATCAATGTGTGAAGCTCCCTAGCCCTTGGGGAATAATCAAGATCGATAGTGATCAACAGGAGGCTAAGGATTGTTACACCTCATCAATGAAACCAGCCTCGAGATCAAGGGAGCAATAGCAATTAAAGTATCCTCCAAGGGGTGTCTTGGAGGCAAGAGAGCAGGATGTGGACGAAATCCTCTTGGATCCTGATGATCCTGAATCCAAAATCTATATCGAATCAGGGATCCTTGGACAAATGAAAGAAGATATCGTATCCTTCCTCAGAAGAAGAAAATCTACCTTTGCATGGAAACATGAGGATATGACAGGTATCTCTAAGGATATTATCACTCATAAACTTGGCATTGACAGGTCAATTAAACCAATCCATCAAAAAAGGAGGAAGTTTGCACCAGAAAGAAATGCCATTATCCAGGAAGAGGTAGAAAGATTACTACGAGCAGGTATGATTAGAGAAGTAAAGTATCCAAAATGGCTGGCCAATGTGGTTGTTGTTCAAAAGAAAAATGGAAAGTGAAGGGTATGTGTTGATTTCACTGATTTGAATAAGGCATGTCCCAAGGATCCTTTCCCATTACCCCACATTGACTCCATGGTGGATGCAACGGCGGGTCATGAACTGTTGACCTTTATGGATGCATCGTCTGGATTCCAACAAATTCAGATGGAACCATCTGACCAAGAGGATACGGCTTTTATGACCCCAACCGGTTTATATTGTTATATTGCTATGCCATTTGGATTAAGAAATGCAGGTGCAACATATCAAAGACTGGTGAATATGATGTTCAAGGATCAAATTGGACAAACTATGGAAGTGTATATAAACGATATGGTGGTAAAATCCAAAAAAGCTGAGGATCACCTAAGGGATTTGGAGGAAGCATTTGATATCCTTGATAGTTATAACATGAAGCTTAATCCTTCAAAATGTCACTTCGGTGTTAAAGCAGGCAAATTCTTAGGATATATGGTAACCCAGAGGGGCATTGAAGCAAGTCCAGAACAAATCAAAGCATTGGTAAATATCAAATCCCCTGCCAACGCTAAGGATGTGCAAAGGCTAACAGGCAGGATAGCAGCTCTAAACAGATTTATATCCAAACCCTCAGAAAGGTGTAAAGAGTTCTATGATATCCTAAGAAAGAACAAAAAATTCGAATGGACTGAAAAGCACGAGAATGCTTTACAAGCCCTCAAAGAATACATGTCCTCAGCTCCAGCATTGATGAAACCAGAAAAAGGAGATGTGTTATCCTTATATCTTGCGGTATCCTCAAAAGCAGTAAGTGCAGTCCTTGTTAAGGATCATGAAGGTACACGATATCCTGTCTATTATGTAAGTAAGAGTTTACTTAACGCTGAATCCAGGTATTCACACCTTGAAAAACTTATTCTTGCACTAATTATGGCATCTACTAAACTAAGACATTATTTTGCAACCCATGTTATTGTTGTTAGAACTAATTTTCCAATTAAGAATGTCCTCAGGAAACCAGAGATGTCCGGAAGGATGGCTAAGTGGGCAGTAAAGCTTAGTGCCCATGATATAAGATATGAGCCTAGAACAGCCATCAAATCTCAAGCATTAGCAGACTTTGTGGCTGATTTCAGTAGTGATTTACAAAAGGAAGCCGAATTGGAAGTCCAGCAGCTGGATGAAACCAAGGATCCTTGGATACTACATACTGATGGATCCTCAAATGTTAAAGGCACGGGGCTTGGTATACTACTAAAATCGCCACAAGGGGACATAATACCCCACTCCATAGCTTGTGAGTTCCAAGCCACTAATAATGAGGCTGAATATGAAGCCTTAATCGCTGGTCTGCAAATTGCTAAGCATATGGGGATCAGGTATCTTGAGGTATACGTGGATTCATTGTTAATCACTAATCACTTTAATGGATCCTATGCTGTTAAAGGTGAAAAACTAACCAAATATTTAGAGATAGTCAAAGAATTGGCACTCTCCTTTGCTTCCTTCTGTTTGACACAGGTACCAAGGGAAGAAAATACAGAAGCTGATGCATTGGCCAATCTAGGATCATCTTTGAAGATCCCAGAGGATATAAGTATCCCCATCATCCATATCCTGGCTCCTGCTATTGAAAATCAGGTGGCCATGGAAATAGAAGAGGATTCTGCAATGATCCCTAGTGAGGATACTCAATCTTGTTCAGGATCATGGATCTCACCAATCATGAGATACTTACAACACGGAGAGTGTTGGTGCATGTTTTGTGACAACAGCTTAGATTTGGTCTTTGGATATCTTGTCATTAGTAAAACGATAAACAGTTAGCGGGTTTAGCTTTGTAATAGTTTGTAATAGTGAAGTAAGAGTGATTGGGCCATATAAACAAAGCTTAGCATTAGGGTTTTAGATTTGGTCTTTGTTTGTAATATAAACAAAGCTTAGCATTAGGGTTTAGGTTAATGATCTAATCACCTTAATCACTTGGAAAGAATTCGTGAAAGACAACGGCTTGGACGAATTAGGATCTTGATTGATTGTAATCGTTACGAAGATAATCAATAAAGATCGGGTTTGAAGTGATTCGTGTTCTACTAGTTTTCTGTGAAATCTAATCTAGGGGATTCCGCACTCTAGGTTGGATCGACGATTCTGTTACGATCCGCACGCGTTACGGGACTTACAATTGGTATCAGAGCTTTCGGCTCTTGATTGGCTGGGTTTAGAATCGTTTTAGCAGAAAAATCAGCGTTTTTGAAGTTTTTGGAGGCTGTTTCGGAGATCTGCTGCTGATTTCGGATAAAACACAAGCATTTCGGATCATTTCTGATCAAAAGGCTTGCATTTCGGACTGTTACTGATAGAAATCTTGCATTTCTGATTAATTTCGGACCAAAAATCATCCATTTCGGATTAACAGCTTCAATTTCGGACACAACAACATCAATTTCGGATCCATTCCTGATTAAAAAGTTGCATTTCGGACCAGGGTGACTTGATTTCGGATCCATTACTGATCAAACAGCTGCATTTCGGACTGAAGGGTTGCATTTCGGACCAGAATTCAACCATCTCGGACAAAACTGGTGTGATTTCGGATCAGACTGTTCATTACGGATTAGTGTGCATCATTTCGGACCAGAAGACTCATTTCGGAACAGGAGGTGGTCATTACGGATTTAGGACCATTTCGGACAATTTCGGAGCATTTCGAAAGGGGTGGAATTTTTCTTGGCTTGCGTAAGAAAAATTTCACTGTTTCGCGTTTAGAAAAATTTGGACAAACCGTTTGCACCGTTGGTTTCGTTGGATTTTTAGGACAAAAAAAAAAACAGATTTCGGACACAATTTGTACGGTTTTCGACATTATATATCATTGGAATCGTAATCTCGAGACGAGTCTAACGGTATAATTTAGTAAAAACAGATTTCGGACACAATTTGTACGGTTTTCCCAGTCTGATTACGTTAAAATGTCGAGCATGACTAAATTGAACGAACTCTTAAGGATGGAGCATGAGGTTGGCACAACCAACAAACCACCTAAGATGATGAGGGTGGAAAACTACTTGACATGGAAGGATAGGTTTCAATCCTTCATTGAATATCAGGACACTCGCATGTGGATCTGTATTGCTGATGGGTACACAAACCCTACACATGACTTTGAAGGCAGACCTCGTGTCACAGCCTATGTGAACATGCAGGAGAATGACAAAAAGATGTATGAGGCTGAAAAGAGAGCCCTGGCTGCCATCAAGATGTCCCTACCTGATAGTATCAAACATACCTTTAAGAAGTACACTACTTCAAAGGAAATGTGGGATGCTCTAGAGAAGAGATATGAAGGAAATCCTGATGTCAAAAAGAACAAAGTTGATCTTCTGAAGAAGCAATTTGCTGTGTTTAAGCACATGAAGAATGAGTCACTTAAGCACATTATCACTCGATACTACCATCTGATGTCAGAGCTGGATAATTATGATATAGACTGCTATTCTGACATAGAGAAAAATGACAAGCTGCTAGATGCCCTGCCTGCTAAATGGGATATTTACACTCTCATGATAAAGGGAGAAGCTGACTATGAAACAAAGGAGCTGGAAGAAGTTGTTGGAAAGCTAAGAGCTTATGAGCTCAGCATGAAGAAGAAGGACACTGGATATGATCAGGTTCAAGATCCAGGGATCTACAATGGGCTTACATCTTCTTCATCTCATGATGCTTCTAGCGACTCTGCCACTGCTTTCCTTTCGTGTGATAATGAGCAGGTTACAGTGAATGAGGATGGTGATGTGTGCTTTGTTGCAGCTGCAGGAGGATCAACAGGAGTTAAGAGACAATCAGCTTCTAAGCAAACAAGAAGTGTAAAGTCAATGCCTATGAGTGTTAAGTCTGCTGAAGAACATCTTGCACTACTTGCCTCCTTTGTTGCCTCGTATGAGAACTACATTCAGGGGAAGATATCTTATCCTGCTACGTTAGATGAAGATTATGATCAGATTGACCCTGATGACTTAGAGGAAATGGATTTGCAATGGCAGATGGCCATGATTTCGAGACGTGTGAAAAGGTTCATGAACAGAACTGGAAGGAAGTTTGTTGGGAAGAATGTTGGTTTTGACAAGGCCAAAGTCAGGTGCTTTAACTGTCAGAGTTATGGTCACTTCGCAAGGGAATGTCAAAAACAAAAGCATGAGACTTCGAGCCAGAGTTCAAACAATAGAAATTCATCAAACAACTCTAACTCAAGGGCGTTGATCTCTACTGCAAGAGAGGGTTCGTATGACTGGAGCATTCACTTGGAAAAAGATGAGAATGTTACACAAGCATTTATGGCAGAGATCGTGCCAGTTGAAGAAGCTGAAACTGAAGCAGATGCTGAGAAAGAAAGTGATGCTGAGGTAAAGAAGGTTGATCAGACAACTGAAGCTGAAGAGGAAAAGCCAGAGTCTGAGCATGACATGGAAGCTGATGAAAAAGATGAAATTATCAAAAGGATGGGAGCTCAACTTGCTGCTCTCATGGCCAACTTACACAAAGCGACAGGAGAGGTAAGTAACTCTGCTACTTCTGTTTGTTTAAAGTGTCGTGAACTACAGGGTGAAGTTGACAAATTGTCAACTCAAAACAAAAGTCTTATGAGCGAAATGTCAAACGTAAAAGAATCAAATTTCTTTGCTAAAAGAAATGAGTCATCATATTTGAAAAAGATAAAAGGCTATGAAGCTGAAATTGAAGCTTTAACCTGCAAATTGAATGAAAAACTTCAAGTCATTGATTTAGCTAATGACATGATGGCTGAGAAAACAAAAGAGATTTCTGATAAAAACAAAGAGTTGTCAGATGCACAACTTAAAATTGTTGAACTTGAAAAGAAGTTAGGTCAATTCAGAGATTCTACCTTTGTTATGAAACATATGATGGGTGGGTTAAAGAAAAGTAATGACAAGACAAGTGTGGGATTCCAGGGCTTTAATGAAGTCCCACCTCCTCTTAGTCATGACTATTCTTTCTTACCTGATGAAGATGAGTTCACAGACTTTTTGTCAACATCACCAAGTAGTTTCACTTCCAGTCAAGGTGATGTGTTTGTGGATAATGATGCTAAGAAGGAAAATAACAGCAAACCTGTTTTGAAAAAGAAAAATACACCTTCTAAAAACAATAATCAAACTTTTGTTAAAAAGGTTAATTTTGTTCAAGGAAGTGATATGAAAACCGAAACAGCTGTTATCGAAAAAGAATCAAATGTAGGGTTTGCTAAAAACAAAAACATAAAAAAAGCTGAAATTAAGCAAACTGATCAAAATCCTTCTAAAGCATCATCATCTGAACCAGAATCTAGTTCAAAGGCTTCAAGTGAGAAGTCTTCGAAAAGGAGATCGTGCTTCAAATGTCACACAAAGGGACATGTAGCTAGCTGTTGTCCTAATAAAAGGGTTGAAGCACAAGTTAGTGAGAAACAAAGAGGGAAGTCACTAGAAAAGAACAGTGATAAAAATGAAAGAGAGTCCAACTCTCCAAAGAAATCTGCTCCAAAGCAACAACAGGGTGTTGCTAGTGGTGTAGATAAGGCTGAAAAAGGAACTCCTCAAGTTCCTCGTTTTCAAAGAAATCAACCAAGATTTCAGCCTGAATCTACATCAGGCAGGTATGAGAGACCTAGAAGTAGTTCACCAAGAATGAACAACCAAAATTCAAATAATTTCAGAAGTCGTGGTCAATATCAAAATCGATACCAAAATAATGGTGGTCGAACTTTTTATAACAATGGCTTTAGAAATTATAACAATCAACCTTCTTGGAATCAAAACTCAAGATTTCAAAGGTCACATAGTCCAAACACATATAGGAACCCACAGGACCAGAGACCTTATGGAAATCCTGCCCCATTTCCATCAACAGGTCCAAGATCCAAGACTCCAGTTAGGAGTGATGGACATTGGATGGATGTTCCTGTAGTTGATGAATCTGGACGACCCAAGACCATCAAGGCTTGGGTCCCCCACTCTAACTAATCTTTTGGTTGGTGTGTGCAGGAGCTGCTAAGGAGGATTATCAACTTATGGTACGTTGATAGTGGCTGCTCCAGGCACATGACGGGGGATGCGAGGTTGTTTTGTGAGTTTGAAGAATATGATGGTGGACATGTTAATTTTGTTGGTGCTAAAGGTCGTAGGATTACTGGAAGAGGAAAAGTGACGAATGGGAAGATCACATTGGACAAAGTGAACTATGTTGAGCAGCTGAAACACAATCTGATGAGCGTGTCACAAGTCTGCGACAAGGGTCACTCGGTCCATTTTACAAATACTGAGGCGTTGGTGTTGAAACCGGGTTTGGTCATTCCGGACGAGTGGATAGTGATGCGTGCACCAAGGAAAAATGATACTTATGTCATGGACATGGGTGCCAAAGATCCAACTGCTGCGGTGGCGTGTTTACTGTCAAAAGCATCTGAAGCTGAATCTATGTTGTGGCACAGACGCATGGCTCATATTCACTACCGCAAAATGAATTACATTATCAAAAATGAGCTAGTGAAAGGAGTTCCATTGCTGAGGTTTCAAGTGGAAGATAAATGTCTTCCATGTCAAAAGGGAAAACAACACAAGAAACCTCATAAGTCTAAAACAGTAAATTCCATTAATGCCCCTTATGAATTACTTCACATGGATTTATTCGGTCCAGTGAACGTAAGGAGCATAGTTGGAAAGTACTACTGTCTTGTTGTCACTGATGATTACTCACGTTATTCATGGGTTATCTTTTTAGGTACAAAGGATGAAACAGCAGAGATGCTGATAGATCTTTTTACAAAATTGGAAAACGTCCATGATGCAAGGATCAAGAGGATAAGGAGTGATAATGGCACGGAGTTCAAGAATCGTATTCTGGATCTCTACTGTCTTCGAAAGGGAATTGAACATCAGTATTCCGCTCCTTATACTCCTCAACAAAATGGAGTCGCTGAGAGGAAAAACAGGACGTTGATTGAAGCCGCTAGGACGATGCTTTCAGATTCAAAGCTTCCAGTTCTTTTCTGGGGAGAAGCTGTGAATACAGCCTGCTATGTCCTAAACAAAGTTTTAGCTGTTAAACGTTTTAACAAAACTTGTCATGAGTTGATGTTTAACGAAAAACCAAACTTAACAGGCTTTGAACCATTTGGATTACCCTGCACCATTGTGCGAAACAAAGATAAACAAAAATTCGGTGAGGTGGCAGACGAAGGCTACTTTCTAGGCTACGTGCCTGGCACACCGAATAAAAGGGTTTTTAATCTAAAAACTGGTAAAATTGAGGTTGTTTTTAATGTGGAAATTACTTCATACAAACCTCAACAATCAACGAGTGGTCCTGCTATATTATATGATTATGAAAGTGTTTTTAAATCACTTAATATTCCTGAGGTTTCTGATGCAGATGATTCTCAGCTGATTCAGACAGTGATTGGTGAAGACGATGAAGGCGAGTTCATGCCTAGATCGAATGTTGATATGTCAGATGCTCCGGAAACTTCCCATGGTGTTGCTGATCCTGATTCAAGTGATAGTGAACCTGAACCCAATCAGGGGGAGGATTTCATTAATCCATTTGCAAATCAGAATGTTCAGGGGGAGGTTGGATCAAACCTGGGTGACAATCTGGAAGTTGATGTTGTTGCTACTACACGAGCAAATAGAGATCACCCAGTTGACATGATTCTTGGAGATCCTACTGCAGGTGTTCAGACAAGAAGAAGCATTGCAGCGAATTCTGGGTTATTTGTTTCGATTGAGAAGACTGGGATAGTGAATGAATGCTTGTATAGTTGCTTCATTTCCCAAGAGGAGCCGAAGAACATTCATATGGCTCTTAAAGACAATTCATGGGTTGAAGCTATGCAAGAGGAATTGGCCCAGTTTGCGAAGTTGAAGGTTTGGGAGTTAGTGGACCTTCCTAAAGGTGAAAGAGAGATTGGCACTAAATGGGTATTTAGGTGCAAGAAGGATGAACGAGGTATTGTTACACGCAACAAGGCTCGGTTAGTTGTCAAAGGTTTCAATCAGCAAGAAGGGATTGATTACAATGAAGTGTTTGCACCAGTGGCAAGGTTGGAGGCAATTCGTTTGTTTCTGGCTTTCGCTTCTTTCAAGGGCTTCAAAGTTTAGCAACTTGACGTGAAGAGTGCATTTCTTTACGGAAAAGTCTAAGAACTGGTGTATGTCTCACAACCAGAAGGGTTCGTTGATCCAGACTATCCAGATCGAGTGTACAAACTTGATAAGGCTTTGTATGGGTTACATCAAGCTCCCAAGGCGTGGTACGAGACACTGTCTACACATCTGCTCAAGAATGGTTTTGAAAGAGGTCAGATTGATAGTACATTGTTCATTAAGAGAAAGAAGGAAGATTTTCTACTGGTACAGGTATACGTAGATGACATCATCTTTGGGTCATCTGATGAGAACATGTGTAAGGAGTTTGAAAAGGTGATGAAGAGCAAGTTTGAAATGAGCGCTATGGGTGAGCTGTCTTACTTTCTGGGATTACAAGTTGAACAGAAGGAGGATGGGATGTTTATTCATCAAACGAAGTATGTGTATGACATTTTGGATCGGTTCAAAATGAATGATTGCACTACTTGCAACACACCCATTTGTGAAAACCACAATCTCGGCCCAGATCATGAAAGCACTGAAGATGTTGATCCTACTCATTACAGGGCGATGTTTGGTTCTCTAATGTACTTGACTGCTTCAAGACCTGACATCATGTTTGCCGTATGCTTGTGTGCCAGATATCAGGCGAATCCGAAAGAGTCACATATGAAAGCAGTGAAGCGTATTCTTCGTTACTTGAAGGGGAAACCTAAACTTGGGTTGTGGTATCCAACTGATAGTGATCTGAGGTTTGTTGCTTACACTGATTCAGACTTTGGAGGATGCAAATCAAACAGAAAGTCTACAACAGGTGGTTGTCAGTTCTTAGGAGGCAGGATCGTGTCTTGGCAATGCAAGAAGCAATCCAGTGTGTCTACCTCTACGTGTGAAGCTGAATATATTGCTGCGGGTAGCTGTTGCTCTCAGGTTCTCTGGATTCAACAGCAGATGCGCGATTACGGTTTGGATTTCACTCGTACTCCTATTATGATAGATAATAATGCCACTATATCAATCACAAACAATCCCGTAAAGCACAGTAGAACTAAACACATTGACATACATCATCACTTTATACGGGATTGTGCTGAAAAACGGCTAATTGAATTACATCGAGTCGACACAGAAGATAACCTTGCTGATCTTTACACAAAAGCTTTTGATTGAGCTCGCTTTGAACACTTAGTCGAACTCAACGGGATGAGGAATCCTGAATAACTGGTTTTTCATAAGAATTTTGTAAATAGTTTACTGCTTTCTCAACAATCAAAAATACAAAAACATTGAAAAATCAAAAACATAAAAAATTAGAAAATCAAAAATGAGTTTTCACTGTGTGAAAAAGAAGAAATGATAGTACATCAGCAAGTCAGACTGTCACACTGAAATTGAACCAAAATTGCTTAAGTGTGATAGCAGCTTCATCATATGATGTACCAGTAGGCAAAAGCATGAAATAATCAACTTACCAATGTGATATAAACCTAAATGCACTGAGTATGAGTGGGGAACACATCAGTGGTGTATGGTTTAATGACCTTAATTCTTGCGTTGACAGATTGCCAAAATCTGAAGTTTTGGGTCTTTATACTGTTATTTCATCTGGGATATCTTGGATGTCTGTCTGTTCAGAACTAAAATTGTACATGACCCCAGGAAAGAAAGTCACTTGGAATTAGCTCATTTCTATTTGAATGTCTGTATGTTTTCCCGATACACACAATTTTGATCTGATTCTGAAATCTTCTCTGAAAAAAGTCGTGTACCTCCTCTGCTGCATCCAGATATATGCTGACCTGGAGGTGCTAGGCAACGACAGCTTCTGCTGCATCCAGATACATGCTGACCTAGCTGTACGTTGTCGCACTATAGATCTAATACACCCGAAAGAGGCCCTCAAGTGCCCAAAGGAAACCCAAGAAACCTATATCAAACTGAGAAAATCTCATTTGATCTGTATATTATACCATCTCTACTAAAGATCTATTCTGTTCTCTTCTCAACCTATTCCCAGTTAAGATTTCAGAAATCTGGATTGGACTTGTGAAATATGTGGTAGGGAAGATACTTGCATGATAGAGTGTGTTGTTTATATTTCCAGGATTTGATTTGTATTTATTTGGGTGTTCATAGTTAAGCAATTAAAACATGATAAAACAGTTTAAATGCAGACCTAGACACAGTAAGGATATCTTAAAGGATGAATTCAGTATACTCACCTACTACGATGAATCTTTGTGCATACCTTGATCGTGGGGGTATATCCTGAAGTGGGACACGCTCGTATTTCGGTATAATAAAATTACCTTAACGTATTATACGGTAATGGTACTTGAAATGTTCATGCATTTTGTTTAAAAGGACAAACATACTGGTAATCGTCTTGAACTGTTTTTCACGAGAAATTATATAAAGAATTATCTGATTGTGTGAAACAGTTTGATTGTGCTGATATGATCTTCTTACTGGTGATTCTCACAAAAATAGAGTGTTTATTGTTTTTGTTATTTATTTGCTTTCAGGAAAATGCAAAAATACAAAAATAGTGTTTTTTTCTGTTTAAAATTCTTAACGTATGAAAAACTGTTATTGTTGGAAGAATTGTTACTGATAGGGGGAGACGGTGTTAGAAAGTGAGTTCAACATTTTCAAATCAAGCAGGTTATGATCTGTTTTGTTTAAAGTTTGTGCGCGTTGGTGCTGAATTGATAGTGCTTAATCTGTGACACAGTTTAACAAATCTCTTGAATAGTAATAATTTATTTAACTTATGTTGAAAAATTCTTATGGTTTCTCGAGATGTTTGTTTTATAGTATACAGATTGAAGCTGTATGTTGCTGAAGAGTTGCTGTGAAGATGAGAGTTTGCTTGGATGCATGGTAGAACCTCCTTTCTACATTGCAGACAAAGTTGAAGAGTTGAAGATTGCTATTCAAATACTGAACAGGAGTTTACTCAAGCGCTAACATTTTGACGATTTGGTGATTGGATGCATCAGCTTAGGGGGAGTGTGTTGCTGACAGAAGCTGTTAAAGCTGAAGCTATCCAAAGACCAAAAGACTTGAAGATTCTGAAGACTGAAGTTACCTTTGCGAGCTATTGTCAAGGGGGAGTTTGTTGGTGCATGTTTTGTGACAACAGCTTAGATTTGGTCTTTGGATATCTTGTAATTAGTAAAACGATAAACAGTTAGCGGGTTTAGCTTTGTAATAGTTTGTAATAGTGAAGTAAGAGTGATTGGGCCATATAAACAAAGCTTAGCATTAGGGTTTTAGATTTGGTCTTTGTTTGTAATATAAACAAAGCTTAGCATTAGGGTTTAGGTTAATGATCTAATCACCTTAATCACTTGGAAAGAATTCGTGAAAGACAGCGGCTTGGACGAATTAGGATCTTGATTGATTGTAAACGTTACGAAGATAATCAATAAAGATCGGGTTTGAAGTGATTCGTGTTCTACTAGTTTTCTGTGAAATCTAATCTAGGGGATTCCGCACTCTAGGTTGGATCGACGATTCTGTTACGATCCGCACGCGTTACGGGACTTACAGAGAGATTCCTATGGGAGAAAACCCTAGGGCTTTCAGAATTAAGGTATCTCAATTCACAATCTTAAATAATATGTTGTATAAGCGATCTCTTGCAGGACCATATTTAAGATGTATCGAGGATCCTGAAGTTCAAGAAGTTTTAAAAGATTTCCATGAAGGAGATTGTGGAAACCACACTGGGGGCAGGGCCTTGTTCTCAAGGATCTTAAGGACAGGATACTACTGGCCAACTATGAAAAGGGATGCTGTGGAGTATGCTAAGAAGTGTGATCCTTGTAAAAGACACAGCAATATCCTTCATCAGCCGGCTGAATTTCTACATCCTATACCATCTTCTTGGCCATTCATGAGATGGGGGATGGATATAGTTGGCAAGCTCCCTAAGGCACCTGGTGGAAAAGTGTTCATGCTTGCTATGACTGACTACTTCTCCAAGTGGATAGAGGCTGAAGCTTTCGCCCAAGTCAGAGAAAAGGAAGTTATATCCTTTATTAAGAGAAATATTATAACTAGATTTGGCATTCCTTCTGAAATTGTATGTGATAATGGTTCCCAATTTATTGGGAGCAGAACTACTAACTTTTGTGACAACTGGGGGATTAAGATGATAACATCAACACCAATCCACCCACAAGCTAATGGTCAAGCAGAATCATCCAACAAGATCATCATCAACAATCTGAAGAAGAAACTTGGATCCAAGAAGGGGAAATGGGCAGAGGAATTGCCTTATGTGCTTTGGGCTGATAGGACAACTCCCAAGAATGCTACTGGTCAAACACCCTTCTCTTTGGTGTTTGGGGCAGAATCAGTGATCCCAACAGAAATGGTGGTTCCAACTGCTAGAACAAGTACCCGTGATCCTAAGGAAAATGATCAGAACTTGGTTCAAGACTTGGATACTATTGAGGAAATCAGAGACTTGGCTAGGATAAGGATGGCTAGCTACCAACAAAGAATGGCTGGTGCTTATAACAAAAATGTCAGGATAAGGAAATTCCAAGTTGGGGATATGGTATTGAGAAAAGCATTCCAGAATACCACCAATCCTGCTGATGGGAAATTGGCACCAAAGTGGGAAGGCCCTTATTTGATCGAAGCCGAAGCAGGAAAGGGGGCATATAGACTACTGACCATGGAGGGTAATTTGTTACCAAGAGCCTGGAATGCTGTCCACTTGAAGAAATATTTCATGTGAGCAGGATCCTTCTGGCACATATGATCCTTACAAGTATCCTTCAAGGATCCCTGAAGTATCGACGATCCTTACTCTGGTAATGCCCTAAGCTTGAACTCTTATCTACATATTTTCTCATTTACGGATAAGGATCATGTATCCTTCATCCTTCTCTCACGAGATTTCGAGTTCTGATAGTCCAGGTATCCTTAGCATATTGTCGACGATCTTCAGAAGCAACTCAGATCCTTGGATCAACCCAGTTTACATAAGATCTTTGGGCTTGTCCCCAGTTATCCTTGGGCTTGTCCCCAGTTTTCGCCTGTAGCGCACGATGATCCTGGTATAGTTCACGTCTTTGGGACCAGTACTCGCTTTAGGGGCTGATAATTCCATCGTACTGGCTATACCTAGGATCCTACGTATAATGGTAGACGTACCATACATCCGCTCCTAAGGTTTCTAACGTTTTCACGTTAGCTAAGGTTTTGGCATTTTCATGTCACTAAGTTTGGATAGTCGCCATTAAGGGCCATACTCCAGTTTACACACGATCTTTGGGCTTGTCCCCAGTGATCCTTTGGGCTTGTCCCCAGTTATCCTTTGGGCTTGTCCCCAGTGATCCTTTGGGCTTGTCCCCAGTTATCCTTTGGGCTTGTCCCCAGTGATCCTTTGGGCTTGTCCCCAGTTATCCTTTGGGCATGTCCCCAGTTACTAACTTATCTATGATATTGGCTTAGTCCCAAGTTATATTCTATTTTCAGGATTTTAAAGATAAACAATTAAGGATCCTCAATCCTTATTATCCATTAAAGCTCTCCCTCTGGTTATCCTGATTAAAGGTAAGGATCCTAACTTGGACTCTCAAGTATGATCCTTAACTGTTTTAATTACATTCATTATTTTGAATAACCCTTACACTTTGACAACTGAACCTATGATCCTTAAAATAAACTACTTTGAAAATTTTCGATTTTAGGATATTTGATCCAGGATCATATCCTAAATTTCTTAAACATAATTTGCTTAACCTTTCTTACTTAGACAAGTATAAATCAAAACAATTGAAAGTTCAAAAGATATACAAGGATAACATCACAGGATAAGTCAAAAGTTAAAAGTTTTATTCATTAAATAACCCCTTTTTAAGTTGTCAAAATTGCCAACCCACATTTCTACCAGCAAAACGTGGCCCGTCCACATGGGTTGGCAAAGGGTGTCCATTGTTTATGCGGATATAGCAAGTGCAGGAAATTAAAAGTGGCAGGATCACAATGGCTTCATCCCCCAAACAGAGGATCCCTCCACCATTTGTAATCCTACCTATTGTTCACAGGATCCTAGATCCTCAACCCTAAACCTATTGTTCAAATACAGACCATAATTGTTTTAAAACATCACCACCAAACAAAAAAAAATTGGGCTCCGGCTAAGTCTCGAAATTTCCATCATTGCCCAATCCTGCAGCTCAATCCTTCGCTGCACCATCACCACCGGCTCCACTTGCCTCTCCACCCTGATCCTTGCCAATGTCTCCACCCTCAAGCATCGGGATCTCCTCAGCCTCCTCATCATCCTCCAGTTCAGCCAGCCTAGCCTTCCAGCCTTCGACATCCCAGGTGCTCTTGTCAAAAGCAGGATCCTGAGCCTCCGTAGCCATCTGCAGCTGGATCTTGTACATAGCTATTGCAGCAGAGACCTTGGCATCCTGGGTGATCTCGTTCCTCTCATAGTCGAAGTTGATCAGCATTTTGGCGGCTTCCCCCTTGGTGGCCTGGAGCTCCTTCTGAAGATCGGCTATCTTGAGATCCTTCAACACCCCAACCTGTTGAAGGTCAGCAATTTGGCGATCCTGATCCTCAACATGGCCAACATATGTCTCTACCTCAGCGAATTTCTGCAAGGAAGACAAGGAATGACCTCAGAAATCAAGTGATCCCTAGACTAGCAGGATACACAAGCAGGACAGTGATCCTTACCTCGTTGATGTAATCTAGACACTGTTGGCGGAGCAGGGGCAGACCTTGCAAATCCTCAGAGGCCTTTCTCTTCTTGCTTCCTTTCCCCCTGATAGGTGCTTTAGGGGCTGAAGCAGTTGGGCTAGCAGCGGGAGTCTTCTTCCTTGCGGATTTGACATTAGTAAGATCATCGATGCCGAACTTCGAAGCAGACTTAGAGGATTTTCCAGCGCCTGCACAACCAAAACAAGATAAGTATCTTAATTTTATTTGACTCTCATTATATAAATACTCCTTAAAAGAGGATACTTACTTGACATTGTGACAGAAGCAGAGGATACCTCCTGAGAATCCTGGGTGGTGACCTGGAAAGTTCTTGTTTCAGGATCAAGCTTCCTAAAGGCCAAGAGTCTCTCTTTTGCAGCAGGAGTCAACTTAAGATGAGAAACGGATATAGCTGCACAATAAGGAAACAAAAGAATGTCAGTGATCCTTATGCTAAAGGATAAGTTCTACGGTGATCCTTCCAGGATCCTCTATCCTACCATGGGTAGCCCACTTCTTGGGCAGATCCCTCCCATCAGGGATGGTATCTCTCCTCACAAAAAAGAACCGCCGCTTCCAGTTCATGTCATTTTTAGTAACTTTGAGAACAGGGTGCTCTTCTCCAGCCTTTCGTTTGAACAAGTATCGGTGGGATCCAAAAGTTGTGAGATCATACATCTCAGCCAGCTCCGCCATACCCAGATCAATTCCTTCTTGTTCGATGATCCTTTCAAGGGTGTATAAAACCCTCCAAATCATCGGCATAGCCTGGATATAGCAGATGCCGGTAAGAGAGAAAAAGGACTCGGTGAACTGAGGGAAAGGATACGAGTATCCTATCATGAAAGGAGTGACCGGGAAAGCAACCCAAGTCTCAGAGATGTAATCGCTCAGAGCGGTAGGGCTAAAAGATTTAAAGGGGGTCTTCGCCGGAAAACAATGACGGATCTTGTCAATTTGAGAATCAGTAAAACAACACCTCTCGGTGGGGGAGTCCTTGATGATCCCTTGACCCTTCAAGGGGCTGTTATTCTTAGGATCCTTGCTGGGAGAGTTCCGGAGCAACATATTGAAAGAAATAAGAAAAACAGAGCAAGCAAGAGAGAAGGTGAAGGGGAATACCTGTTCAATCCTCTGGTTGCGGTTATAAAGGGAAGAGTCCTTGAATTTAAATGCAAACGATCCTATCCCTATTTCTATTTATAATGATGATGTGTACAGGGCTGTCACCTCCATAACGTCAGATCGCAACGAATAGTTCATTCTTAACGGCTATATATCCGTTGAGTTAGTTATAGATAAGATCCGGCAAAATATAACTCGTTAATATTACTCCTTATATTTTGGGGGCAATTGTTAGGGCAGGATTTTAATGACCTGTGATCCTTACATGATATCCTAACGAGTGATCCTTGTTTCTTTGGCAGATAGTGATCCTCAAAAGAGCTTCAGGATCAGGATCATGGATCATCCTAAGGATCCTCATACTAACGATTGTTCTCTTTGAATTTAATGTTGTTTTGCAGGGATTATGAGTTGGACCTGGTCTTGGCAACGTTATTAAGGAATCTTTCACGTAAATCTCGCACATACATCACCGGAAATAGACGTTGTGGAGAATATGGAAACTTAGCACAAATTACGGGCGATTAGTTAGGCTAAATTTACTTCTATTTCTAAAGGGGTAACGAGCTAGTAGTTAGGTGACTTGCCAAAAATTAAACCACACACGCTTATATAAATGGCACTCTACAGCATTCGGAACACACAACACATTTCTCACACGCTCTAGCATACGATACTATAGTGATCCTTGTACCTAGCTCGTTACCATCCAAAGTTGTAAACATTGTTTGTTATATTGAAGTTTGGTGATCGGTAGTTTCCATCACCCGAGGTTTTTTATGCCGGAGATCATTCATTATTCAAGGGCTTTTTCCTCGTATAAATCCTTGTGTCACTTGTGCAATTTTCATTTAAGTGATCCTTATCTTTGTTCACCAAACCAAGCATCATTCCCCGTTTACAAAGAGTTTGGTTGCATAATCCTTGTGTGATTTTTTGACCAAAACGCTTTGCATGCCTTTTAGCTACTGAGAAGGATGTACCACAGATGTCTGATCCTCCAGAAATAAAGTTTATCACTTGTGCATCTGCCGGAGGGGCTGGAGCTTTCTCAGGGATCCTTTCAGGATCCCGAGTCCTTGACTTTTTTCTACCCAGCAATTCTTTTAAATGCCCCTTGCTCAACAAGTATCCAATTTCTTTTCTCATTGTAATGCATTCCTCTGTTAAATGCCCAAAATCTTCATGGTATGCACACCATTTTGATTTGTCTTTGGTTGCAGCCGGTCTGTCATTTTTTCTAGGCCATCTGGCTTTATCTCCTAGATTCTGCATCGCAAGGATTAGTTCATTGTTATCAACGGAAAAACAATATTCAGAAATTGGAGGATAATCCTCATCATCATCTTCTTGATCAATAGCATGCACGTTCCGGTTATCAGATCTGTTATAGGATTTGAATTTGTTGTTCTTGAACGAGGATCCCTGCTTTTCTTGTTTTGAGGATCCTGCTAATCTCTCCTGGATCCTTTTGTCATCCTCTAGCCGATGAACCTGAGTGCCCGGGTTCTTACCTCATCTAGGTTCCTGCACGGTGTCATAACAAGATCATCATAGGACAACGAATCCCTAAGCAATCCCATTTTGAAGGCCTCAACAGCCGTGGCTATATCCAAGTTGGGAATGTCTAAGGATTCTTTACTAAATTTGGTTATGTAATCTCTTAATGATTCATTATGACCCTGGGTTATCCTATATAGATCACTAGTTAATCGCTCAAATTTTCTACTACAGGAAAACTGATTATTGAATAAGTTAACTAGATTAGCAAATGAGGTAATAGAGTAAGGGGGAAGACTTAGCAGCCATTTGAGAGCTGATCTAGTAAGAGTGGATCCAAATCCCTTGCATAGGCATGCTTCCTTTAACCTTTCTAGAATTGGATTGATCTCCATCCTCTCTCGGTATTGTGCTATGTGCTCCTCAGGATCCGTCGAACCATCATACAGTTTCATGGTTGGCACACGGAACCTTTTGGGTATCTCAGCATCACAAATTGGTGGTGCAAAATGAGATATCTTATGGCTTCCATCTGCAATCTCCGGGATAGGTTTGACCACTTCTGGAACACTTGATATCATATCCTTCAATTTTTGCAACTCTCTGGCCATGGCATGGTTGATACCTGTATCCTGCATGAATCCATGGTTAGTTGTAAGAGAATTATTAAAAGTGTTACCTCCCATTGGGTTCAAGTTCGGAACACCGGATGTGAATCCATATTGCTGGGACTCTGGGATTATGGAGGGACCAGTGGAAGCAATGGTCTGCATTGGAATAAAATCTCCCTGATGGACATCTGAACTTCCTGTTTGCAAACTCCTCAAGGATCCTGGCATCTGGAAGGGTCCCTGAAACTGGGATGATCCTGGAACAAAGGAGGATCTTTGAACCTGGGATGATCCTGGAACAAAGGAGGATCCTTGAACCTGGGATGATCCTGGAGCAAAGGAGGATCCTTGAACCTGGGATGATCCTGGAACAAAGGAGGATCCTTGAACCTGGGATGATCCTGGAACAAAGGAGGATCCTTGAACCTGGGATGATCCTGGAGCAAAGGAGGATCCTTGAACCTGGGATGATCCTGGAACAGAGGAAAATCCTTGAATCTGCTGCGCTCCTGAGTAGGCTCCTGAATTCATGAAGGATCCCATATGCTGAGGATAGGATCCTGCTGGCTGGAAATATGAACCTGATGCCTGAGTCACTATTGCTGAACCGTAGTGCACTCCTTTGGGTCCACCCACATATTCAACATCTGGAACCTCTGTTGGCTGAGAAGTAATCACCGGAGTGTCAAAATTCAAAGATCTGGGCACCAGTGGGGAATGATCCTCTGCCGCTTTCTTTTGTTTCTTGAGATCTTCGATTTCTTTGAGGATCCTATCATTGGTCTTATCCTGTTGCTGTATATATTCCTTCATCTGCAAAATCAAAGTAAACATGTCACTAGTAGTGGGAGTGTAAGGAGCAGAAGAAGTTGGAGGTTTAGAGAAAATGGGAGTTGGTTTCTTCTCAGCATTTTTCTGAGATCCAGCAGGTGGTGGAGGCAAAGGTGGAATGCCTTGAGACGAATTGACTGCAGACATTGCAGTAGAGGTATTCTTCAATGATGAAGCCATATATTCGTATGCAATGAACCGGAATGATCACCAACAGAAAAACTTCTTAGGAATGAAGCACTAATTGCCCCACGGTGGGCGCCAAACTGTTTTGGTTAAAAATCTAATAAGGATAATGCAACCAAACTCTTAGTTACGGGGAATGATGCTTGAAATGAAGAACAATAATAAGGATCACTTCGATGTAAATTGCACAAACAACACAAGGATTTATACGAGGAAAAAGCCCTTGATCAATGAATGATCTCCGGCATAAAAAACCTCGGGTGATGGAAACTACCGATCACCAAGCTCAAATAAATCAATAAAAGTTTACAACTTCGGATAGTGACGAGCTAAGTACAAGGATCACTATGGTTAATCGAATAAAAGTGTGTGAATTGTTAAGTGTTTGCTGAGAGCTTTGAGACTGCAATTTCACAAGAGTGTGTGTGTAACCAAAAATGGCTAAGTGTTCTAATTTTAGCTCGTCACCCCTTTAAAAATGAAAGCCAACTAAGCTAACTAATTGTCCGACTTTTGTGCCATGCTCCCACGTTCTCCACAACGTCCATTTCTATTCAAATGTGTGCGAAATACCCGTGGAATATTCCATAGTAACATTGCCAAGACCAAGTCAAGCTCAATACTCCTGCAAAACAATACGAAACACAAACAGCCAATCGTTAGTATGAGGATCCTTAGGGTGATCCATGATCCTGGTCCTGAAGCTCTTCTGAGGATCACTATCTGTCACAGAAGTAAGGATCACTTATTAGGATAGCAAATAAGGATCACTAATTGTTAGAAAATCCTCCCCTAACACTTATACCTCGCGGTTTCCTCTAAAGTTGTAAGTGTCGTCCTTGTTAAGGATCACGAAGGTATGCAACATCCTGTTTATTATGTAAGTAAGAGTTTGCTTGATGCTGAATCCATGTATTCACATTTAGAAAAACTTATTATTGCTTTAATTATGGCATCTACTAAGTTAAGACATTACTTTGAAACTCATACCATTATTGTTAAAACTAATTTTCCAATTAAGAATGTTCTCAGGAAACCTGAAATGTCAGGAAGGATGGCTAAGTGGGCTGTGAAGCTCAGTGCTTATGATATAAGATATGAACCTAGAACTACCATTAAATCCCAAGCCTTAGCTGACTTTGTGGCAGATTTCAGTAGTGACTTGCAAAGGGAAGCTGAATTGGAAGTCCAACAGCTAGAGGAAACTAAGGATCCTTGGATACTCTTCACTGATGGAGCCTCTAATGTCAAAGGAACTGGGCTTGAAATACTACTAAAATCGCCACAGGGGGACATAATACCCCACTCTATAGCTTGTGAGTTCCAAACTACTAACAATGAGGCTGAATATGAAGCCTTGATAGCTGGTTTGCAAATTGCTAAGCATATGAGGATCAGGTATCTTGAGGTACATGTAGATTCATTATTAATCACTAATCACTTTAATGGATCCTATGCTGTTAAAGGTGAAAAGCTAATCAAATATTTAGAGATAGTCAAAGAATTGGCACTCTCTTTTGTTTCCTTTAGTTTGACACAGGTACCCAGAGAAGAGAATGCAGAAGCTGATGCATTGGCCAATCTAGGATCATTCTTGAAGATCCCAGAGGATATCAAAATCCCTATTATCCATATCCTAACCCCTGCTATTGAGGATCATGTAGCTATGGAGATAGGAGAGGATTCTGCAATAATCACTAGTGATGATACACAATCCCATTCAGGATCATGGATCCTTCCAATTATGAGATGTATCCAACATGGAGAGATCCCCACAGGAGAAAACCCCAAGGCTTTCAAAATTAAGGTATCTCAGTTTACAATATTGAATAACATGTTATATAAACGATCTCTTGCAGGACCATATCTAAGATGTATTGAGGATCCTGAAATCCAAGAAGTCTTAAAGGATCTTCATGAAGGAGATTGTGGAAACCACACTGGGGGAAGGGCATTATTCTCAAGGGTCTTGAGAACAGGATACTATTGGCCTACTATGAAGAAGGACGCTGTGGATTATGCTAAAAGATGTGATCCTTGACAAAGACATAGCAATATCCTTCACCAACCAGAAGAGCTCTTGCATCCTACACCCTCTTCTTGGCCATTTATGAGATGGGGGATGGATATAGTTGGTAAACTTCCCAAGGCACCTGGTGGAAAAGTATTCATGCTTGCTGTTTTGGTCAAAAATCAAGCAATGATAATTGTTTTGGTCAAAAATCAAGCAATGATAATGCAACCAAACTCTCTGTTACGGGGTATGATGCTTGAATTAATGAAAAAATATTAAGGATCACTCTGAAATATAATGAACTAGTGACACAGAGATTTATACGAGGAAAAAGCCCTTGATCAATGAATGATCTCCGGCATAAAAAACCTCGGGTGATGGAAACTACCGATCACCAACTCAGATTAAACAAGAAATGTATTACAACTTCGGATGATAGCGAGCTAATTACAAGGATCACTATGGTGTAACGTGTATAAAAGTGTGTAATCGCCAAGTGAATGGTTACGAGCTGGTGAGAGCAGTTACTAGTGTGTGTGTTAAGCTAAAAATAGCCAAGTGTTTCTATTTAGCTCGCTATCTCCTTTAAAAATGGAAAATATCTAAGCTAACTAACTATCCGCATTTCATGCAAGTCCTCCACGAACTCCATAACGTCCACTTCAGTCATGCACGTGCGGAATAAACATGGAATATGCTCAAGGAATATCTCCAAGACCAAGTCCAAGCTCGTACTCCTTCAAAACGACATCATATTCAAAGTAGACAATCGTTAGTATAAGGATCCTTACTATGATCCATGATCCTGAACCTGCAATGCTTCTGAGGATCACTAGCTCAAACAGAAGTGAGGATCACAAAACCCAACGGCAATTGAGGATCACAAATCATTGGAAAATCCTCCCCTAACAATTGCCCCCAAAATATAAGGAGTAATAATGTAAAATAACGAGTTGTATTTTCTCGTCCTTATCTGCAACGAATCATCCAGAGAACTAGCCGTTATAAGCGGACTAGCCGTTAAGATCCTGACGTCATTGAGGTGACTATCCTGCAAAATCATCATTATAAATTGAAGTTAGAGATAAGGGCTAGAGAGCATTTAAATTTGAGCGTTTCCTCTTTAAATCCTCATTCGAAGACTCGATCAGGTACTCCTCTCTCCTTTCTCTCTTCATCTTCTTACTCTGTTTCTCCTTCTTCACCATTGTCATAATCAAAATGATGCTACGATCCTCACCGGCTAAGGATCACAAGAAGGACAGCCCCTTGGAAAGCCAAGGGATCATAAAAGATTCTGCAAAAGAACATTGCTGCTTCACCGATCCACAGATTGACAGAATTCGCCATTGTTTTCCGGCGAACACTGTTTTCAAACCATTTGATCCCACCGTTCTAAGCGATTATGCTTCTGAAACCTGGATAGCTTTTCCAGTCACCCCATTCACCATAGGATACACCTACCCTTTTCCAGCTTTCACCCAATCCTTCTTCTCTCTCATTGGCATCTCTTACATCCAAGCGATGCCTATGGTCTGGAGGGTCTTGGTCACCCTTGAAAGGATCATAGAGCAACAAGGTATCGATCTGGGAATGTCAGAGCTTTCAGAGATGTACGATCTTGTTAGCCATGGGTCCCACCGATATCTACTCAAACATAAGCCTGGTGAAGAACATCCCATCTTCAAAGCCACTAAAAACGACACCAACTGGAAACGGTGATTCTTCTTCGTCAGAAGGGATTCCATCCCTGATGGAAAGGATCTGCCTAGAAAGTGGACCACTCATGGTAAGATAGAGGATCCTTAGAAGGATCACCAGATGAATTTGCTTCTGATCAGGATCACTAACATATTTCCCTTCCTTTCGTGCAGCTATTTCTGTCTCACATCTTTTTAAAACACCCGCAACAAAGGAAAGGCTTGCTGCTTTCCGAAGACTCGATCCTGTAATAAGATCATTCAAAGCAAACACCCAGGATTCTCAAGAGGTATCCTCAGGTTCTGTCACCATGTCAAGTAAGTATCCGTGTTTATATGTGATTAAATGATTAAATAAAATAAAATAAGGATACTTATCTGTTTTGAATGTGTAGGTGCTGGAAAATCCTCAAGATCTGCCTCCAAATTCAGTGTCACTGACCTTGACACTGTACGATCCTCAAAGAAGAAGCTCACCGCCAGTCCAACTGTCTCGATCCCCAAGGCACCCACTAAAGGCAAGGGTGGCAAGAAAAGGAAAACCTCTGAGGCTGACAATCTACAAGGCTTGCCTCTGCTCCGTCATCAGTTCCTTAAGTACTTTAATGAGGTAAGGATCACTGACTTAGCTTAAGTATTCTGCTCACTTGAGGATCACATGATCCTGAACTTTGCACTATCTTCTTTGCAGAAATTTGCTGAAATTGAAGACTACGTTGGGAATGTTGAAGAAATTGAGCAAAAGTACTCGAACCTCCAACAAGTAGCGGTGCTCAAGGATCACAAGATTGCTGCTCTCGAAAAAGACCTCAACGATGCCAAAACCCAGACGGCCAAAGTTTTGATCAATGCTGATTATGAGAAACATGAGCTCATGGAGGGTTCTAAGGTCTCCGCTGCCATTGCCATGTACAAGACCAAGCTGCAGATGGCCCAGGAAGCTCAGGATCCTGACTTTGACAGGAGCAACTGGGACGTTGAGGGCTCGAAGGCTAGGCTGGCTGAGCTGGATGAGGAAGAGGAGACTGAGGAGGTTCTAGCAATCGAGGCTGGAGGCAGTGGCAAGGATCAGGGTGGAGAGGTAAGTGGAGCTAGAGCGAAGGTGTAAGCTGCAAGGATGGGCGATGATGGACACTTCTAGACATAGCCGGAGCCCATTTTTATAGTTTGGTAGTAGTTTTGGTGAACAATGGTTGGTCTGTACTTTGAACAATAGTTTCTAGGATTATGGATCAAGGATCCTTGGACAATAGGTAGGATAATAGGTGGTGGAGGGATCCTCTGTTTGGGGGATGAAGCCACTTGTTATCCTGCCGCCTTTTATTTCCTGCACTGCTATGACCGCATGAACAAAGGACACCCTTTGCCAACCCATGTGGACGGGCCACATTTTGCTGGTAGAAATGTGGGTTGGCAATTTTGTCAACCTTAAAGGGTTAAACATTCTGTGAATAAATAAAACTTCTACTTTTTGACTTTTCCTGTGTTGTTATCCTTATGAATCCTTTAGTTTCCATGTGTTATCATATACTTTGTTTGAATAAGAAAAGTTAAACAAATAAAGTTTAAGAATTTTAGGATATGATCCAGGATCAAATATCCTATAATCGATAAATTCCAAAAAGTAGTATATTTTAAGGATCATAAGTTCAGTTGTCAAAGAATAAGGGTCACTTATATAAATGATAAAATGAAAGTAATTTAAGGATCATACCTAAGGATCCAAGTTAGGATCCTAACTCCTTAACAATCATAATCAGGATAATCAAGAAAGACAAACCTTAGTGGAAGGTAAGGATCAAGGATCCTTGCTTGTTTAACTTCAAAAACCTGAAATAGAATACAACTTGGGACTAAGCCAATATAAGATAAGAGTTAGTAACTGGGGACAAGCCCAACAATTCTGGGGACAAGCCCGATATACTGGGAACAATCCCAAAGGATAACTGGGGACAAGCCCAAAGGATAACTGGGGATAAGCCCAAAGGATCGTGTGTAAACTGGAGTATGGCCCTTACTGGCGACTATCCAAACTTAGTGACATGAAAATGCCAAAACCTTAGCTAACGTTAAAACGTTAGAAACCTTAGGAACGGATGTATGGTACGCCTACCATTATACGTAGGATCCCGGATACAACCAGTACAATGAAATTGTCAGCCCCTAAAGTGAGTACTAGTCCCATTGCCATGAACTGTACCAGGATCATCGTGCGCTACTGGCGATACTGGGGACAGGCCCAAACTGGGGACTAGCCCAAAAAACTAGGGTCAAGCCCAAATAACTGGATACTTCTGTGGATAATCAATCCTTTGTTAAGGATACCCGAACCTTCAAAACTCAGAATCAAGTGAAAGGAGGATATAGGATGCAAGATCCTTATCCTTATATAAGTGAATAAAAGAATGAAATAGTTTGAGATTAGAATGTTACCAAAATGAGGATCATCTGTCGTGTAAGGATCCTTCAAGGATACTTCCTACATGAGGATCATGGATCCTTATCACATGAAGTATTTCTTCAGATGGACAGCATTCCAGGCTCTTGGTAGCAAATCACCTTCCATTGTCAGTAATCTATATGCCCCCTTTCCTGCCTCAGCTTCAATCAAATAAGGGCCTTCCCACTTTGGTGCCAACTTTCCATCACCAGGATTGGTGGTATTCTGAAATGCTTTCCTTAGTACCATATCACCAACTTGGAATTTCCTGATCCTGACAATTTTTGTTGTAAGCTCCAGCCATCCTTTGTTGATAACTGGCCATCCTTATCCTTGCCAAATCCCTGATTTATTCTATGGTATCCAGGTCTTGAACCAAGTTTTCAGCACTTCCCTCAGGATCACGGATACTTGTTCTTGCAGTTGGAACCGCCATCTCTGTAGGGATCACTGATTCTGTCCCAAACACCAAAGAAAATGGAGTTTGACCAGTAGCATTCTTGGGAGTTGTCCTATCGGCCCATAACACATAAGGTAGTTCTTCTACCCATTTCCCTTTTTTGGATCCAAGTTTCTTTTTCAAGTTGTTGATGATGATCTTATTGGATGATTCTGCCTGGCCATTAGCTTGTGGGTGGACTGGTGTTGATGTTATCATCTTAATCCCCCAGCTGTCACAAAAGTTAGTAGTTCTATTCCCAATAAATTGGGATCCATTATCACATACAATTTCAGAAGGAATACCAAATCTAGTAATAATGTTTCTTTTAATGAAGGATATAACTTCCTTTTCTCTGACTTAAGTAAAGGCTTCGGCCTCTATCCACTTGGAGAAGTAATCAGTCATAGCAAGCATGAATACTTTTTCCACCAGGTGCCCTAGGAAGCTTACCAACTATATCCATTCCCCATCTCATAAATCGCCAAGAAGAGGATATAGGATGCAAAAGCTCTGCTGGTTGGTGAAGGATATTACTATGTCTCTGACAAGGATCACACTTCTTGGCATATTCCACAGCATCCTTCTTCATAGTAGGCCAATAGTATCCTGTCCTCAGGATCCTTGAGAATAATGCTCTGCCCCCAGTGTGGTTTCCACAATCTCCTTCATGGAAATCCTTTAGGACTTCTTGGATTTCAGGATCCTCAATGCATCTTAGATATGGTCCTGCAAGAGATCGTTTATACAACATATTATTTAATATTGTAAATTGAGATACCTTAATTTTGAAAGCCCTGGAGTTTTCTCCTGTAGGAATTTCTTCATGTTGTATGTATCTCATGATTGGGAGGATCCATGATCCTGAATAAGATTGAGTATCATCACTAGGGATGATTACAGAATCCTCTCCTATCTCCATAACCACATGATCTTCAATAGCAGGGGTCGGGATATGGATAATAGGAATCCTTATATCATCCGGGATCTTCAAGGATGATCCTAGATTAGCCAATGCATCAGCCTCTGCATTTTCTTCCCTTGGTACCTGTGTCAAACTAAAGGATACAGAGGAGAGTGCCAATTCTTTGACTATCTCTAAGTATTTGATTAGCTTTTCACCTTTAACAGCATAGGATCCATTAAAGTGATTAGTGATAAATAATGAATCTACATGTACCTCAAGATATATGATCCTCATATGCTTAGCAATTTGCAAACCAGCTATCAAGGCTTCATATTCAGCCTCATTGTTAGTAGTTTGGAACTCACAAGCTATAGAGTGGGGTATTATGTCCCCCTGTGGCGATTTTAGTAGTATTCCAAGCCCTGTTCCTTTGATATTAGAGGCTCCGTCAGTGTAGAGTATCCAAGGATCCTTAGTTTCCTCTAGGTGTTGGACTTCTAATTCAGCTTCCCTTTGCAAGTCACTACTGAAATCTGCCACAAAGTCAGCTAAGGCTTGGGATTTAATGGCAGTCCTTGGTTCATATCTTATATCATAAGCACTGACTTTCATTGCCCACTTAGCCATCCTTCCTGACATTTCAGGTTTCCTGAGAACATTCTTGATTGGAAAATTAGTCTTAACAATAATGGCATGAGTCTCAAAATAATGTCTTAATTTAGTAGTTGCCATAATCAAAGCAAGGATAAGTTTTTCTAAATGTGAATACCTGGATTCAGCATCAAGCAAACTCTTACTTACATAATAAACAGGATGTTGTGTACCTTGATGATCCTTAACAAGGACCGCACTTACTGCTTTTGAGGATACCGCTAAGTATCAGGATAATATATCCCCTTTTTCTGGTTTCATCAAGGCCGGGGCTGAGGATAGGTAATCCTTAAGAGCTTTCAGGGCACTTTCATGCTTCTCAGTCCATTCAAATTTCTTGTTTTTCCTCAGGATGTCATAGAATTCCTTGCACTTTTCTGAGGACTTGGATATGAACCTGTTCAAGGCTGCGATCCTGCCTGTCAATCTTTGCACATCTTTAGCATTGGCAGGTGATTTGATATTCACAATAGCCTTGATTTGCTCTGGACTTGCTTCAATGCCCCTCTTTGTCACCATATAGCCTAAGAATTTTGTCACACCCCCAAAATCCACCTGCGGATTATCACCGCTTGGGAGCGTGACTGACCAGGATCAAGCCACCAATCATATTGAACATGTAATTAATATATAAAGTAAATGTCATTCAACCACCAATATGAAAGGTGTTCCAAAACATAAGTATGTTATCACTGTATAGCGAAAGCGTATAAATAAAACCCAACATAAATAAGTATGTAATGTCATAAAGTGTTCAATAAACAATCACGATCCAATCCCACAACGACCAGCTCCTCCCTGTGCAAGCTCCATGTATCTAACGACCTGCAAGGCATGTAATAGAGGATCAACAACTAGTTGAGCGAGTTCACAGAAAGTAATGCGTAATAGTAAGTTCGTTTGTAACATGTGGCTCTACTGGCCGATAGTATGTTCTATTGGTGGGGGCTTCCCATGTGTATAACCACTAGACTAGTCGTAACCATAAGTGTTCTACATATCCCGAGAACAGTAATACGTACAAGTTTACGTAGGTTTTACGTAAGTATCCTTCACAACCGAGGAAAGGGGTACGCGGGGGTTTACGTAGGTTTTACATAAGTGCCTGACACAACCGAGGCAGTAGTGAGTATAAGTTCATGTAGGTTTTACGTGAGTGTCCTTCGCAACCTGAGGACAGTGAGCAATACAAGTATACGTAGGTTTTACGTATGTGTCCTGCACAACCGAGGACGATGGTATGGTAGTCTAGTAACAGTGTAAGTACAATTCTATTCAATCTCATTCCTTCAATCCCAATTCCCGTGCCCTGGGAATCCCATGCCTTAGTAAGAGTGTGAACTCACCTTGGTTTGCTCGGTATGCTAGGTTATGCGCTCACAAGTAATCAGTCAAGTCCTATTGTGTGCACGTGTAATAAATCAGTTCATGTTCGTAATGATACGCAGGTAATCTATGTCACAAAGCGTTCGACAGCTAACATCACATAAGCATTCCACCCTATTCATGCAATATATATACTTCATATAATGTCTTTCACTATATTCTACTTTAGTTATTCATTAATATGCCTTACTTGGTTAACAGTTTAATAAAGTTAACATACATTACGCAATACAGTCATCACTAGCTGATAATAGCATCACCAGTATCACATAAGGAAGTCGGATACGATCATATGTTTGAAATTCGTACATCATCATCACTTTGACAAATTCGGACCACTACCCTTTACAAGAATAAAAGTCGGACAAGGGATCTAGGCACAAAGGTCGGATGAACATAGTTTAAAAAACTCGGACTGGGGTTTCCTTTGAAAAACTCGGACAAGGGACTTGTCCCTTTTAAAAACTCGGACTCCCATCCTTTGTAAAACTCAGACATCCATCCCCTATATAAAGTCGGAACCCCCCTTGCCTAGTGAAAAACTCGGACAGGACTTTCCTTTACAAGGTCGGACCAAGGGTTCTCTTGTATAACTCGGATGTACCCTAAACATTCAAGAAGGTCGGACTAGTATCATAGATCGGACTAAGTGTTACATTTTATTAAGACTCGGACTCAATATATTAACCAAAAACTCGGACTAAATCCATTACAAACCAACCGGACCATCCAGCCTCTAAAAGTCGGACCAGGAGCTTATCTCCCAAAACTCGGACATAAAGGCTTCAAAATATTCGGACCTTTATCACCCATGTATGTAAAAGCCGGACACCATCAAAGTCACAAAATTCGGACAAATAAGTTTATTAAAGATCGGACACATGCATATGTTAATAAAGTTCGGACATTAGGGTTACATGCAATAAAATTCGGACCAATCAACCAAACTTAAAGCTCAGACATTCTTCAATCATATAATTCGTTCGCAAAAACCCTAGTTGCACAGGAAACATAAGATACGTAACGTAACAACACTTTCATACGATCCTGAACCCTAACCTCATTACTTTTGCATAGTAGAAAACATTTCAACAGTTAACATCTTCATCGCATCAAGCATATCTTGTCAACAAACCAACAATTTCATAACTAATCATCATCATCACAATAATCAGAATCCAAAAGCAACAATCACAGAACATCATATGAAAGCTAGGGTTTACAAGTATTACAAGAATCAAGAATTGATACAATCAAACAATGAATAAACAATTACCTTGAATTGATTCTAGTTAGAGTATGGAATCAAGAGTGATGAATAGCTTGTGCCAATGATGATGGTGATGATGATTGCCAGAGAAAGTGAAAGTACGTGCTTGGATTTTTGTGAAAATGATTAGTGAAAAAGGGATTAGGGTTAAGTATAGCTTAAGTTTCACTAATAACTCTTTATACCCTTTATTATTATATTTTACAATAGTGCACCATCTCAAACAATTTCACAGTTTCACCACCAAGTTTATGCATTTGACAAGTCTTTCACAATTAACAAACAACCATGCACAATCACACAATACACTTCATTGTATTAAAACGTATGCAATTCCATAGCAACTAATTGTGCAAATAAATAATTACACAACACATGAACGTGCAATAAATGCGAAATAGGAATCTTGGAAATTTGAGTTGTCACAAATTTACCTGCTTTAACACCAAAATGACACTTGGAAGGATTTAGTTTCATATTAAATTTATCAAGGATATTGAATGCTTCCTCCAAGTCCTTAAGGTGATCCTCAGCTTTTTTAGACTTAACCACCATGTCATCTACATAGACTTCCATAGTATGTCCAATTTGATCCTTGAACATCATATTGACTAGCCTTTGATTAGTAGCACCTGCATTTCTTAGTCCAAATGGCATAGCAATATAACAATATATACCAGTTGGGGTCATAAAGGTTGTATCCTCTTGATCAGATGGTTCCATCTGAATTTGCTGAAATCCAGATGAAGCATCCATAAAAGTTAACAGTTCATGACCCGCGGTAGCATCCACCATGGAGTCAATGTGGGGTAATGGGAAAGGATCCTTGGGACATGCCTTGTTTAAATCAGTAAAATCGACACATACCCTCCACTTTCCATTTTTCTTTTGAACAACAACTACATTGGCTAACCATCTTAGATAGTTAACTTCTCTTATCATACCTTCCCGAAGTAGTTTATCTACCTCTTCCTGGATAATAGCATTCCTTTTAGGTGAAACTTCCTCCTTTTCTGATGAATTGGTTTAAATGACCTGTCAATGCCAAGTTTATGAGTAATTACATCCTTAGATATACCTGTCATATCCTCATGTTTCCAGGCAAAGGTAGTTTTTCTTCTTTGGAGGAAGGATATTAGCTCCTATTCAATGTCGCTAAGGATCCCTGATCCTATGAAGATCTTGGATTCAGGATCATCAGGATCCATGAGGATTTCTTTCAAATCCTGTTCTCTTGCCTCCAAGACATCTCTTGAAGGATACTTTAATTGCTATTGCTCCCTTGGTCTCGAAGATGGCTTCATTGATGATGTGTAGCAGTTCTTAGCCTCTTGCTGATCACTCTCAATTTTTACCACCCCCATGGACTGGGAAGCTTTACACGCTGATGATAGGTAGATGGGACTGCCTTCATATCATGTATCCATGGCCTGCCAAGGATAATATTACAACAAGATAAGCAATCTATAACACAAATTTTTTTATAAGAATGTAATCCTTCAATATAGATTGGGAGTTTGATGTCCCCCAGAGTATTCTTGGTCTCCCCACTGAATCCCACAAGTACTGAGGATCTTGGTATGATATCGGATTCAGGAATATTCATCTTCTTAAGGACATCAAGCTGGATGATGTTCATAGAGCTTCCTCCATCTATAAGGATCCTGTGAACAAAATTGTTAGAAATAAAAAGAGTAATAACAAGACCATCATGATGAGGATCCTGAATGTCAACATGATCATCCTCATCAAAAGTTATGATTTTATCCTTGGTAACTCTGGACGTTCGAATGGGTCCTTCTCCATTGTCCATCTTGGTTTCTGTTAGGGCTGGATTTTTATTATGCATGATCCTTATACGTGATCCTAACCAGTGATCCTTGTTTCTTTGGCAGACAGTGATCCTCAGCAGAACTTCAGGATCAGGATCATGGGACATTATAGTGATCCTCATGCTAACGGCCAATTCCGCTCAATATAATATTGTTTTGCAGGAACATCTAGCAGGATACGCTCTAGGCATCATGATCCAGGGACGCGTCTTCACAATTATGGCAAGAGCTTAATTGAAGATAGACGTTGCATAGGATATGGAAACTAGGCTTGATTTATGGGCGGCTATTTAGGCTAGATTGTATCTCATTTCTAAAGGGGTAATGAGCTGAAAATTAGTTTAACTACCTAAAATAGGTCACCTACACACGTATAAATACCATTCTTCCTCATTCGGAAGAACACACACGACATACAACGCAACTCTCACACACTTAGACACCAAAAGCAATAGTGATCCTTGTACTCAGCTCATTATCATCCAAAGTTGTAATCATATTTTTGTTATATTGAAGTTGGTGATTGGTAGTTGCCATCACCCGAGGTTTTTTATGCCGGAGATCATTCATTGATCAAGGGCTTTTTCCTCGTATAAATCATCGTGTCTTTGCATCTTTATCACAGAAGTGATCCTTTACTTTCATAATTAACCAAGCATCATACCCCGTTTTCATAAAGTTTGGTTACATTATCCTTGTGTGATTTTTGACCAAAACAGTTTGGCGCCCACCGTGGGGCAATTGGTGCTTCATTCATAAGAAAATCTTTTGTTCGAAATCATTTCAAAGAGTTACATGGCTTCATCATTGAAGAACACGTCCACGGCGATATCTGCAGTCACCTCATCACAGACCACTTTGCCTCCTCCACCGGCAGGATCTCAGAAAAATACTGAGAAGAGATCAACTCCTACTTTCTCTAAACCTCTATCTTCTTCTGCTATGAATTCTTCTATTCCCAGTACTAGTGATGTATTTGCTTTAATTTTGCAGATGAAGGATCGTATGCAGCGGCAGGATGAGACTAATGACAGGATCCTCAGGGAAATTGGAGACCTCAAAAGACAAAAGAAAGCGGCAGAGGATCATTCCCCACTGATGCCCAAATCCTTGAGCTTCGATACTCCAATGATCACTTCCCAGCCATCAGGGATCCCGGACGTGCAAATCATAGGGGAGTCAAGAGGATCACATCTCAAGTCGGCAGCAATGACTCAGACATCAGGCTCACATTTTCAGCCAGTAGGATCCTATCCTCAGTACATGGGATCCTTCATGAATTCAGGAGCCTATCCGGGGGCACAAAAGTTTCAAGGATCCTACCTTGTTCCAGGATCATTCCAGGGCCAAGGATCCTCTTTTGTTCCAGGATCATCCCAGGTTCAAGGATCCTCCTTCGTTCCAGGATCATCCCAGACACCAGGATCCTTCCAGATACCAGGATCCCTAAAAAGTTTGCAAACAGGAAGTCTAGATGTCCATCAAGGGGACTTCATTCCAATGCAGACCATTGCTTCCACTGGTCCCTCCGTTGTTCCAGAATCCCAGCAATATGGGTTCCCTAACTTGAAGCCAATGGGAGGTAACACTTTAAATAATTATCCTACCACTAACCATGGATTCATGCAGGATACAGGTACCAATCATGCTATGGCCAGGGAGTTGCAGAAGCTAAAAGAGATGATCTCAAGTGTTCCAGGGGTAGTCAAGCCTATCCCAGAGATTGCAGATGGGAGCCACAAAGTATCTCGCTTTGCACCACCAATTTGTGATGCAGAGGTACCCAAAAGGTTTCATATCCCTACCATGAAGCTGTATGATGGCACAACGGATCCAGAGGAGCATATAGCACAATACAGGGAGAGGATGGAGATCAATCCTATCCCAGAAAAGTTGAAGGAAGCATGCCTATGTAAAGGATTTTGATCTACTCTTACTGGATCAGCTCTTAAGTGGCTGCTAAGTCTTCCCCCCTACTCTATTACTTCATTTGCTAATTTAGTTAATTTATTCAATAACCAATTCTCTTGTAGCAGAAAATTTGAAAAATTAACTAGTGATTTGTACAGGATAACTCAAAATCATAATGAATCATTAAGGGATTATATAACTAAATTTAGTAAAGAATCCTTGGACATTCCCAACTTGGATATGGCTACGGCTGTTGAAGCCTTCAAAATGGGACTGCTTAAGGATTCATTATTCTATGATGATCTTGTTATGACACCATGCAGGAATCTAGATGAAGTAAGAACTCGAGCACTCAGGTTCATCCGGCTAGAGGATGACAAGAGGATCCAGGAGAGACAAGTAGGATCCTCAAAACAGGAGAAGCAAGGATCCTCCTTCAAGAACAACAAATTCAAATCCTACCATAGAAATGAGAACAAGAATGTGCATGCTGTTGACCAAGAAGAGGATGATGAAGAATATCCTCCAATCTCAGAATATTGTTTTTCCGTTGATAGTCATGAACTAATCCTTGCAATGCAGAATCTAGGTGAAAAAGCTAGGTGGCCCAGGAAGAATGATAAACCATCCGGGACTAAAGACAAATCAAAATGGTGTGCATACCATGAGGATTTCGGGCATTTAACTGAAGATTGCATAGCCTTAAGAAAAGAAATTGGATACCTGCTAAGCAAGGGGCATCTAAAAGAATTATTGGGAAGAAAAAAGCAAAGGACTCAGGATCCTGAAAGGATCCCCGAAAAAGCTCCAGCACCTCCGGCAAATGCACAAGTGATCAACTTTATATCCGGAGGATCAGACATCTGTGGTACATCCTTCTCGGCGGCCAAAAGACATGCAAAAGAATCAAAAATGGTTAATGGTGAACGGCCTATTAGAACATCAAGTGTCTCAGAAGGGAAGATGATAACATTTGATGAGGATGATCGCATTACCATTCAGGATCCTCACCATGATAGTTTAGTTATCACTCTCTTTATCTCTAACCATTTTGTCCGCAGGATCCTTATTGATGGAGGGAGCTCAGTGAACATTATCCAGCTTGATGTTCTGAAGAAAATGGGTATCCCAGAATCAGACATCACACCGAGATCCTCCGTGCTTGTAGGATTCAGTGGAGAAACGAAGAAAACTCTAGGGGACATCAAACTCCCAATCTACGTGGAAGGATTACATAATTATCAGAAATTTTGTGTTATTGACTGTTTATCTTGTTGCAACGTTATCCTTGGCAGGCCTTGGATACATGATATGAAAGCAGTCCCATCTACCTACCATCAATGTGTGAAGCTCCCTAGCCCATGGGGGATAATCAAGATCGACAGTGATCAGCAGGAGGCTAAGGATTGTTATACCTCATCTATGAAGCCAACCTCGAAGCCAAGGGAGCAATAGCAATTACAGTATCCTCCGAGGAATGTCTTGGAGGCAAGGGAACAAGATGTGGATGAAATCCTCTTGGATCCTAGTGATCCTGAATTAAAAATCTATATCGGATCAGGGATCCTTGGCAAGATGAAAGAAGACTTAATATCCTTCCTCAAAAGAAGAAAATCTACCTTTGCTTGGAAACATGAAGATATGACAGGTATATCTAAGGATATTATTACTCACAAACTTGGCATTGACAGGTCTATCAAACCAATCCATCAAAAAAGGAGGAAGTTTGCACCAGAAAGGAATGCCATAATCCAAGAAGAAGTAGAGAGACTACTTCGAGCAGGTATGATCAGAGAGGTAAAGTATCCAAAATGGTTAGCCAATGTGGTTGTTGTCCAAAAGAAAAATGGAAAGTGGAGGGTATGTGTCGATTTCACTGATCTGAATAAGGCATGTCCCAAGGATCCTTTCCCATTACCCCACATTGACTCCATGGTGGATGCAACAGCGGGGCATGAACTGTTGACCTTTATGGATGCATCATCTGGATTCCAACAAATTCAGATGGAACCATCTGACCAAGAGGATACAACCTTTATGACCCCAACAGGTTTGTATTGTTATATTGCCATGCCTTTCGGATTAAGAAATGCAGGTGCAACATATCAAAGGCTGGTGAATATGATGTTCAAAGATCAAATTGGACAAACTATGGAAGTATACATAGATGATATGGTAGTCAAATCAAAGAAAGCTGAGGATCACCTAAGGGATTTAGAAGAAGCATTTGATATCCTTGATAAATATAACATGAAACTTAATCCTTCAAAATGCCATTTTGGTGTTAAGGCAGGAAAGTTCCTAGGATACATGGTAACTCAGAGGGGCATTGAAGCAAGCCCGGAACAAATCAAAGCATTAGTAAATATCAAATCTCCTGCCAATGCCAAGGATGTTCAAAGACTGACAGGCAGGATAGCAGCTTTGAACAGGTTCATATCGAAATCCTCAAAAAAATGCAAAGAATTCTACGATATCCTAAGGAAGAATAAGAAGTTTGAATGGACTGAGAAGCATGAGAACGCTTTACAAGCTCTTAAAGAATATATGTCCTCAGCACCAGCATTAGCAAAACCGGAAAAAAGGAGATGTGTTATCCTTATACCTGGCGGTATCCTCAACCGCTGTAAGTGCTGTCCTTGTCAAGGATCATGAAGGTACACAATCTCCTATCTACTATGAAAGTAAAAGTTTACTTGATGCCGAATCCAGGTACTCACACCTCGAAAAACTTATTCTTGCATTAATCATGGCATCCACTAAGTTAAGGCATTATTTTGAAACCCATACTATTATTGTTAAAACTAATTTTCCAATTAAGAATGTCCTCAGGAAACCGGAGATGTCAGGGAGAATGGCTAAGTGAGCAGTGAAACTTAGTGCCCATGATATAAGATATGAACCAAGAACAGCCATTAAATCACAAGCCTTAGCTGACTTTGTGGCTGATTTCAGTAGTGATCTACAAAAAGAAGCAGAATTGGAGGTCCAGCAGCTGGATGAAACCAAGGATCCTTGGATATTACGCACTGACGGATCCTCAAATATCAAGGGCACAGGGCTCGGGATCCTACTAAAATCGCCACAGGGGGACATAATACCCCACTCCATAGCCTGTGAATTCCAAGCAACTAACAATGAGGCTGAATATGAAGCCTTAATTGCTGGCTTGCAAATCGCTAAGGATATGGGGGTAAAATATCTCGAAGTATATGTAGACTCATTATTGATCACCAATCACTTTAATGGATCATATGCTGTTAAAGGTGAAAAACTAACCAAATATTTAGAGATAGTCAAAGAATTGGCACTCTCTTTTGTTTCTTTCAGCTTAACACAGGTACCTAGGGAGGATAACACGGAAGCTGATGCATTGGCCAACTTAGGATCATCCTTGAAAATTCCAGAAGACATAAGTATCCCTATCATCCATATCCTGGCTCCTGCTATTGAAAATCTTATGCAGAGGATAGTGCCGAAAAAGCTCAATCTTATGCAGGATCATGGATCTCACCAATCATGAAATACTTGCAAGACGGAGAGATTCCAATGGGAGAAAATCCTAGAGCTTTCCGGATCAAGGTATCTCAATTTACAATCTTAATCAATGTGTTATATAAACGATCCCTTGCAGGACCATACTTGAGATGTATTGAGGATCCTGAAGTTGAAGAAGTGTTGAAAGACTTCCATGAAGGAGATTGTGGAAACCACACTGGGGGCAGGGCATTATTCTCAAGGATCCTTAGAACAGGATACTACTGGCCAACCATGAAAAGGGATGCTGTAGAATATGCTAGGAAATGTGATCCTTGTCAAAGACACAGCAATATCCTTCATCAACCAGCTGAACTGCTACACCCTATACCATCCTCTTGGCCATTCATGAGATGGGGAATGGATATAGTTGGCAAGCTCCCTAAAGCACCTGGTGGAAAAGTATTTATGCTTGCCATGACTGACTATTTTTCTAAGTGGATAGAAGCTGAAGCCTTCGCCCAAGTCAGAGAAAAGGAAGTCATATCCTTCATCAAAAGAAATATTATAACTAGATTTGGCATTCCCTCTGAAATTGTATGTGATAATGGCTCCCAATTCATTGGAAGCAGAACCACTAACTTTTGTGACAGTTGGGGAATCAAGATGATAACATCAACACCAGTTCATCCACAAGCCAATGGTCAAGCAGAATCATCCAACAAGATCATCATCAACAATCTGAAGAAGAAGCTAGGATCCAAGAAGGGGAAATGGGCAGAGGAGTTACCTTATGTGCTATGGGCTGATAGAACAACTCCCAAGAATGCCACTGGTCAAACACCTTTTTCTTTAGTATTTGGGGCAGAAGCAGTGATCCCAACAGAGATGGTGATCCCAACTGCTAGAACAAGTGCTCGTGATCCTGAAGAAAATGCTGCAATCCTGGCTCAGGATTTGGATACTATTGAGGAAATCAGGGATCTGGCTAGGGTAAGGATGGCTAGCTACCAACAAAGAATGGCTGGTGCCTACAACAAAAATGTTAGGATAAGGAAGTTCCAAGTCGGAGATATGGTGTTGAGAAAAACATTCCAAAACACTATTAATCCTGCTGACGGGAAGTTAGCACCAAAATGGGAAGGCCCTTACTTAATTGAAGCTGAAGCAGGAAAGGGGGCATACAGATTGCTAACTATGGAAGGAAACTTGTTACCAAGAGCCTGGAATGCTGTTCACTTAAAGAGATACTTTATGTGAACATGATCCTTCAAGCATGTGATCCTCACACTGAAGTATCCTCGAAGGATCCCGATGACGTCAGTGATCCTTACTCTGGTAATGTCCTTATCTTAAAACATTTACATTTCCTTACTTTTTACCAAAGGATAAGGATCCTGTATCCTTCATCCTCTTCTCACGAACCATTTGAGTTATGATAGTTCAGGTATCTTCAGCATATCCTCAAGAGATCTTCAAGAGCAACGCAGATCCTTGGGCTTGTCCCCAGTTATCCTTCGGGATTATCCCCAGTTTCCGCCAGCAGCGCACGATGATCCTGATATAGTTCACGTCTTTGGGACCAGTACCCACTTCCGGGGCTGACAACCTCATCGTACTGGCTATACCCAGGATCCTCCGTATAATGGTAGACGTACCATACATCCATTCCTAAGGTTTCTAACGTTTTCACGTTAGCTAAGGTTTTGACATTTTCATGTCACTAAGTTTGGATAGTCGCCAGTAAGGGCCATACTCCAGTTTACATACGATCCTTTGGGCTTGTCCCCAGTTATCCTTTGGGCTTGTCCCCAGTGATCCTCCGGGATCATTCTCAGTTATCCTTTGGGCATGTCCCCAGTTACTAATTTATTTCTTAAATTGGCTTAGTCCCAAGTTGTGCTTCGTTTTTCAGGATTGTCAAAGGTAAAACACATAAGGATCCTTAATCCTTATTATCCATCAAAATCTTATCTACGATTATCTTGATTAAAGGTTAGGATCCTAACTTGGATCCTCAGGTATGATCCTTGACTATTTTGATTATACTCATTATCCTAACCAACCCTTATACTTTGACAACCAAACCTATGGTCCTTGAACTAAAATACTTTGAATATTTTCAATATCAGGATATTTGATCTAGGATCATATCCTAAATTTATTAAATATATTTTCAACTCTTGCCACTTTAACAAATATACTACAAAAACAGCTAAGAAACAAGAAGATAAGGATAACAACACGAGATAAGCCAGAAAAGTTAAAGTTATATTATTAAACAAAAGGATCATTAACCCTTTCAAGAAAGTTGTCAAAATTGCCAACCCACATTTCTACCAGCAAAACGTGGCCCGTCCACATGGGTTGGCAAAGGGTGTCCATTGTCTATGCGGTCTTAGCATTGTGCAGGAAAGTAAAAACGGCAGGATCACAAAGGCTTCATCCCCCAAACAGAGGATCCCTCCACCTTTTTGTAATCCTACCTATTGTTCAAAGGATCCAGGATCCTTTACCCTAAAATCTATTGTTCAGAGATTACAGACCATAATTGTTTCAAACCATCAACAACCACAAAAAACTACTACCAAAATTTAAAAATTGGGCTCCGGCTATGTCTAGAAGTTTCCATCATTGCCCAATCTTGCAGCTCAAACCTTCGCTGCACCGTCACCACCAGCTCCACTTGCTTCACCCTGATCCTTACCAGCATCTCCACCTTCAAGCATAGGGATATCCTCAGCATCATCATCATCCTCCAACTCTGCCAGCCTTGCCTTCCAACCTTCCACGTCCCATGTACCTTTGTCAAAGGAAGGATCCTGAGCCTCTGCAGCCATTTGCAGCTGGATCTTGTACATGGTTATCGCAGCAGAAACCTTAGCATCCTGGGTGATATCATGCTTCTCGTAGTCAAACTTGATCAATGCTTTGACAGCTTCATCCCTGGTAGCACGGAGCTCCTTCTCAAGATCGGCTATCTTGAGATCCTTCAACACACCCATCTGTTGGAGTTCGGCAATTTGGCGATCCTGATCTTCAACGTGGCTAACATAAGTTTCTATTTCAGTAAGTTTCTGCAAAAACAACAAGATACGACGTCAGGCATAGGTGATCCTCAAAAAACCATCAGGATAACCAACAGGGGCAGTGATCCTAACCTCATTGACTGAATCAAGAAACTGCTGGCGAATCAGGGGAAACCCTTGGAGACCCTCAGCATCAGAAGTCTTTCTCTTCTTCCCTCCTTTCCCTCTCACAGGTGCCTTGGGGACAGAGGTACTCGGGCTGGCCAGATTCTTCTTCCTCACAGATTTGACGTTAGCAAGATCATCGATACCAAACTTGGAGGCAGACTTAGCAGACTTAGCAGATTTCCCAGCGCCTACACAACCAAAATAAGATAAGTATTCTGGCTAAATTAAAAATCTTACATAAAACTACTTTTTAAATAAGGATACTTACTTGACATTGTGGCAGATGCAGAGGATACTTCCTGTGAATCTTGGGTGGCAACTTGAAAACTTCTGGTTTCAGGGTCAAGCTTTCTGAAGGCTAGAACTCTCTCTCTTGCAGCAGGGGTCAACTCGAGATGAGCAACGGATATAGCTGCATACAAAAAGCAAAGAAAGTGTTAGTGATCCTCAGTCTAAGGGACAAGTCTGATGGTGATCCTTCAGGACCCTCTATCCTACCATGAGTAGCCCACTCCTTGGGCAGATCCTTCCCATTAGGGATGGTATCCCTCCTAACAAAGAAGAATCGTCGCTTCCAATTCGTGTCATTCTTGGTGACCTTAAGAATAGGGTGATCCTCTCCGGCTTTCCGTTTGAACAGATATCGACAAGATCCAAACGTTGTGAGATCATACATCTCAGCCAGCTCCGTCATTCCTAAATCAATCCCTTCTTGCTCAATGATCCTTTCCAGGGTATACAAAACCCTCCAGATCATCGGCATGGCTTGAATGTAAGATATGCCGGTCAAGGAAAAGAAAGATTGGGTGAAAGCCGGAAAGGGATACGTATAGCCTATGGTGAACGGACTGACAGGAAAAGCTACCCAGGTGTTAGAGACAAAATCACTTAAGGCAGTGGGAGTAAAAGATTTGAAGATAGCATCCGCCGGAAAACAATGACGAATTCTATCGATGTGAGCATCGGTGTAACAGCACCTCTCAGTGGAAGAATCTTTAATGATCCCTTGAGCTTTCAAGGGGCTGTCCCTCTCGGGATCCTTGTGAGGGGAATTTCGGAGCAACATCCTCAAAGTAGAATAAAACAGGGGAGCAGAAAAACAGAGCAAAAGAAGGAAGAAAGGAAAGAGAGAAAAAGAGAATACCTGGTCAATCTTCGGTAGCCATTATAAAGGGAAGATATCTCGAATTTAAATGCAGAGTGATCCTAACCCTATCTCCTATTTATAATCATGATTTGCAGGGATTGTCACATCTATGACGTAATGATCGCAACGGCTAGTTCGATATTAACGGCTAGTTATTCGGAGTTGCCCGTTGGAGATAAGATCAAAACAAAATACAACTCGTTAATTTACAACAAACTCCTTATATTTTGGGGGCAATTGTTAGGGCTGGATTTTATTATGCATGATCCTTATACGTGATCCTAACCAGTGATCCTTGTTTCTTTGGCAGACAGTGATCCTCAGCAGAACTTCAGGATCAGGATCATGGGACATTATAGTGATCCTCATGCTAACGGCCAATTCCGCTCAATATAATATTGTTTTGCAGGAACATCTAGCAGGATACGCTCTAGGCATCATGATCCAGGGACGCGTCTTCACAATTATGGCAAGAGCTTAATTGAAGATAGACGTTGCATAGGATATGGAAACTAGGCTTGATTTATGGGCGGCTATTTAGGCTAGATTGTATCTCATTTCTAAAGGGGTAATGAGCTGAAAATTAGTTTAACTACCTAAAATAGGTCACCTACACACGTATAAATACCATTCTTCCTCATTCGGAAGAACACACACGACATACAACGCAACTCTCACACACTTAGACACCAAAAGCAATAGTGATCCTTGTACTCAGCTCATTATCATCCAAAGTTGTAATCATATTTTTGTTATATTGAAGTTGGTGATTGGTAGTTGCCATCACCCGAGGTTTTTTATGCCGGAGATCATTCATTGATCAAGGGCTTTTTCCTCGTATAAATCATCGTGTCTTTGCATCTTTATCACAGAAGTGATCCTTTACTTTCATAATTAACCAAGCATCATACCCCGTTTTCATAAAGTTTGGTTACATTATCCTTGTGTGATTTTTGACCAAAACAGTTTCCTTGGCATGTATTTTGGCTGCTGAAAAGGAAGTACCACAAATGTCTTATCCTACGGATATGAAGTTTATAACTTGTGCATCTGTTGGAGGAGCTGGAGCTTTTTCTGGGATCCTTTCAGGATCCTGGGTTCTTGATTTCTTTCATCCCAAAAGTTCCTTTAAGTTCCCCTTGCTTAATAAGTAACCAATTTCTTTTCTTAGTGCAATACACTCTTCAGTGAGATGCCCAAAATCCTAGTGATAAGCACACCATTTTGATTTGTCTTTTGTAGCAGCTGGTTTATCACTTTTTCTTGGCCATCTAGCGTTCTCACCTAAGTTCTGCATTGCAAGAATCAGTTCATTGTTATCAACAGAAAAACAGTATTCAGAGATTGGAGGATAATCCTCATCATCCTCTTCCTGTTCCACTGCATGCACATTCTGGTTATCAGACTTGTTGTAGGATTTGAACTTGTTGTTCTTGAAAGAGGATCCTTGCTTTTCCTGTTTTGAGGATCCTGCTAGTCTCTCCTGGATCCTTTTGTCATCCTCTAAACGGATGAACCAAAGGGCCCTGGTTCTTACTTCATTGAGATTCCTGCACTGAGTCGTAACAAGATCATCACAGAATAGTGAATCCCTAAGCAAACCCATTTTAAAGGCTTCTACAGCCGTAGCTATATCCAAGTTGGGAATATCTAAGGATTCTTTACTAAACTTAGTGATATAATCTCTAAGTGATTCATTTTGACCTTGTGTTATCCTATACAAATCACTAGTTAATCGTTCAAACTTTCTACTACAAGAAAATTGGCTATTAAACAAGTTAACTAGATTAGCAAATGAAGTAATAGAATAGGGAGGAAGACTTAGCAGCCATTTAAGAGCTGATCCTGTGAGGGTGGATCCAAATCCCTTGCATAAACATGCTTCCTTTAACCTTTCTGGGATGGGGTTAATCTCCATCCTCTCTCTGTATTGAGCTATGTGTTCTTCAGGATCTGTGGAGCCATCATATAACTTCATGGTTGGTATCTGGAACCTCTTGGGTATCTCAGCATCACAAATAGGTGGTGCAAAACGAGATATCTTATGGCTCCCATCTGCAATCTCAGGAATAGGCTTAACCACCCTTGGAACACTGGAGATCATATCCTTAAGCTTTTGTAACTCCCTAGCCATAGCTTGATTGATACCTGTATCCTACACAAGGCCATGCTAAGTGGTATAAGAATTATTGAAAGTGTTACCTCCCAGTGGATTCAAACTTGGAATCCCGGATGTAAATCCATATTTTCGAGGTTCTGGTATGATTGAAGGACCAAAAGAAGCAATGGTTTGCATTAGGATTAAGTCTCCTTGATGGACATCAGAACTTCCAGGTTGCAAACTTCTTAAGGATCCTAGATCCTGTGGAGCATTGGATCCTTGATGCACTGTGAATGGGGGTCTTGGAGGATAATCCATGGATCCGAAAACCTGAGAGGATCCTTGAGGCTGAAAGGAGGATCCTTGAACCTGAGAGGATCCTTGAACCTGCTGCGTCCCCATGTACCCTCCAGAGTTGACAAAGGATCCTTGATGCTGAGAGAAGGATCCTGTTGGTTGAAAATAAGATCCCAAGGCCTGAGACGTTGCTGAGGATCCGTAGTGCATCCTCTTGTTCCACCCAAGTATTGGACATCTGGAGCTGCAGAATGCTGAGAGGTTATGACCGGAGTTTCGAAATTCAAAGATCTGGGCATCAATGGGGAATGATCCTCTGCCGATCTCTTCTGTTTCTTGATATCTCCAATTTCTCTGAGAATCCTTTCATTGGTCTTGTCCTGCTGCTGTATGTGATCCTTCATCTGCAAAATTAAAGTAAAAAGATCACTAGTAGTAGGAGTATAAGATGCAGAAGAAGTTGGAGGTTTTGAGAAAATAGGAGTTGGTTTCTTTTCAGCATTCTTCTGGGATCCAGAAGGTGGTGGAGGCAAAGGTGGAACGCCCTGGGATGAATTGACCGCAGACATTGCACTTGAAGTGTTCTTTGCTGAAGAAGCCATCTGCTTGGTTGTAACGAACCGGAACGATCACAAAAATAAGAATTCCTTAGGAATGAAGCACCAATTGCCCCACGGTGGACGCCAAACTGTTTTGGTCAAAAATCAAGCAATGATAATTGTTTTGGTCAAAAATCAAGCAATGATAAGGCAACCAAACTCTCTGTTACGGGGTATGATGCTTGAATTAATGAAAAAATATTAAGGATCACTCTGAAATATAATGAACAATTTGATAAGTAGCACCTGCATTTCTTAATCCAAATGGCATAGCAATATAACAATATATACCAGTTGGGGTCATAAAGGTTGTATCCTCTTGATCAGATGGTTCCATCTGAATTTGCTGAAATCCAGATGAAGCATCCATAAAAGTTAACAGTTCATGACCCGCGGTAGCATCCACCATGGAGTCAATGTGGGGTAATGGGAAAGGATCCTTGGGACATGCCTTGTTTAAATCAGTAAAATCGACACATACCCTCCACTTTCCATTTTTCTTTTGAATAACAACCACATTGGCTAACCATCTTGGATACTTAACTTCTCTTATCATAGCTTCTCGAAGTAGTTTATCTACCTCTTCCTGGATAATAGCATTCCTTTCAGGTGAAACTTCCTCCTTTTCTGATGAATTGGTTTGAATGACCTGTCAATGCCAAGTTTATGAGTAATTACATCCTTAGATATACCTGTCATATCCTCATGTTTCCAGGCAAAGGTAGTTTTTCTTCTTTAGAGGAAGGATATTAGCTCCTGTTCAATGTCGCTAAGGATCCCTGATCCTATGAAGATCTTGGATTCAGGATCATCAGGATCCATGAGGATTTCTTTCAAATCCTGTTCTCTTGCCTCCAAGACATCTCTTGAAGGATACTTTAATTGATATTGCTCCCTTGGTCTCGAAGCTGGCTTCATTGATGATGTGTAGCAGTTCTTAGCCTCTTGCTGATCACTCTCAATTTTTACCACCCCCATGGACTAGGAAGCTTTACACACTGATGATAGGTAGATGGGACTGCCTTCATATCATGTATTCATGGCCTGCCAAGGATAATATTACAATAAGATAAGCAATCTATAGCACAAAATTTTTGATAAGAATGTAATCCTTCAATACAGATTGGGAGTTTGATGTCCCCCAGAGTATTCTTGGTCTCCCCACTGAATCCCACAAGTACTGAGGATCTTGGTATGATATCGGATTCAGGAATATTCATCTTCTTAAGGACATCAAGCTGGATGATGTTCATAGAGCTTCCTCCATCTATAAGGATCCTATGAACAAAATTGTTAGAAATAAAAAGAGTAATAACAAGACCATCATGATGAGGATCCTGAATGTCAACACGATCATCCTCATCAAAAGTTATGATTTTATCCTTGGTAACACTGGACGTTCGAATGGGTCTCTCTCCATTGTCCATCTTGGTTTCCTTGGCATGTCTTTTGGCTGCTGAAAAGGAAGTACCACAAATGTCTAATCCTCCGGATATGAAGTTTATAACTTGTGCATCTGCTGGAGTAGCTGGAGCTTTTTCTGGGATCCTTTCAGGATCCTGGGTTCTTGATTTCTTTCATCCCAAAAGTTCCTTTAAGTGCCCCTTGCTTAACAAGTAACCAATTTCTTTTCTTAGTGCAATACACTCTTCAGTGAGATGCCCAAAATCCTAGTGATAAGCACACCATTTTGATTTGTCTTTTGTAGCAGCTGGTTTATCACTTTTTCTTGGCCATCTAGCTTTCTCACCTAAGTTCTGCATTGCAAGAATCAGTTCATTGAAATCAACAGAAAAACAGTATTCAGAGATTGGAGGGTAATCCTCATCATCCTCTTCCTGTTCCACTACATGCGCATTCTGGTTATCAGACTTGTTGTAGGATTTGAACTTGTTGTTCTTGAAAGAGGATCCTTGCTTTTCCTGATTTGAGGATCCTGCTACTCTCTCCTGGATCCTTTTGTCATCCTCTAAACGGATGAACCTAAGGGCCCTGGTTCTTACTTCATCGAGATTCCTGCACTGAGTCATAACAAGATCATTATAGAATAGTGAATCCCTAAGCAAACCCATTTTAAAGGCTTCTACAGCCATAGCTATATCCAAGTTGGGAATATCTAAGGATTCTTTACTAAACTTAGTGATATAATCTCTAAGTGATTCATTTTGACCTTGTGTTATCCTATACAAATCACTAGTTAATCGTTCAAACTTTCTACTACAAGAAAATTGGCTATTAAACAAGTTAACTAGATTAGCAAATGAAGTAATAGAATAGGGAGGAAGACTTAACAGCCATTTAAGAGCTGATCCTGTGAGGGTGGATCCAAATCCCTTGCATAAACATGCTTCCTTTAACCTTTCTGGGATGGGGTTAATCTCCATCCTCTCTCTGTATTGAGCTATGTGTTCTTCAGGATCTGTGGAGCCATCATATAACTTCATGGTTGGTATCTGGAACCTCTTGGGTATCTCAGCATCACAAATAGGTGGTGCAAAACGAGATATCTTATGGCTCCCATCTGCAATCTCAGGAATAGGCTTAACCATCCCTGGAACACTGGAGATCATATCCTTAAGCTTTTGTAACTCCCTAGCCATAGCTTGATTGATACCTATATCATGCACAAGGCCATGCTAAGTGGTATAAGAATTATTGAAAGTGTTACCTCCCAGTGGATTCAAACTTGGAATCCCGGATGTAAATCCATATTGTCGAGGTTCTGGTATGATTGAAGGACCAGAAGAAGCAATGGTTTGCATTGGGATGAAGTCTCCTTGATGGATATCAGAACTTCCAGGTTGCAAACTTCTTAAGGATCCTAGATCCTGTGGAGCATTGGATCCTTGATGCACTGTGAATGGGGGTCTTAGAGGATAATCCATGGATTCGAAAACCTGAGAGGATCCTTGAGGCTGAAAGGAGGATCCTTGAACCTGAGAGGATCCTTGAACCTGCTGCGTCCCCATGTATCCTCCAGAGCTGACAAAGGATCCTTGATGCTGAGAGAAGGATCCTGTTGGTTGAAAATAGGATCCCAAGGCCTGAGACGTTGCTGAGGATCCGTAGTGCATCCTCTTGTTCCACCCAAGTATTGGACATCTGGAGCTGCAGAATGCTGAGAGGTTATGACCGGAGTTTCGAAATTCAAAGATCTGGGCATCAATGGGGAATGATCCTCTGCCGATCTCTTCTGTTTCTTGATATCTCCAATTTCTCTGAGAATCCTTTCATTGGTCTTGTCCTACTGCTGTATGTGATCCTTCATCTGCAAAATTAAAATAAAAAGATCACTAGTAGTAGGAGTATAAGATGCAGAAGAAGTTGGAGGTTTTGAGAAAATAGGAGTTGGTTTCTTCTCAGCATTCTTCTGGGATCCAGAAGGTGGTGGAGGCAAAGGTGGAACGCCCTGGGATGAATTGACCGCAGACATTGCACTTGAAGTGTTCTTTGCTGAAGAAGCCATCTGCTTGGTTGTAACGAACCGGAACGATCACAAAAATAAGAATTCCTTAGGAATGAAGCACCAATTGCCCCACGGTGGGCGCCAAACTGTTTTGGTCAAAAATCAAGCAATGATAACTGTTTTGGTCAAAAATCAAGCAATGATAATGCAACCAAACACTCTGTTACGGGGTATGATGCTTGAATTAATGAAAAAATATTAAGGATCACTCTAAAATACAATGAACAAGTGACACGGATATTTATACGAGGAAAAAAGCCCTTGATCAATGAGTGATCCCCGGCATAAAAAACCTCGGGTGATGGAAACTACCGATCACCAACTCAGATTAAACAAGAAATGTATTACAACTTCGGATGATAGCGAGCTAATTACAATGATCACTATGGTGTAACGTGTATAAAAGTGTGTAATCGCCAAGTGAATGGTTACGAGCTGGTGAGAGCAGTTAGTAGTGTGTGTGTTAAGCTAAAAATAGCCAAGTGTTTCTATTTAGCTCGCTATCCCCTTTAAAAATAGAAAATATCTAAGCTAACTAACTATCCGCATTTCATGCAAGTCCTCCACGAACTCCATAACGTCCACTTCAGTCATGCATGTCGTGGTCACAATCAAATTTAATCCAAATACAACTAAATAGATAGCGGTAAGTGGGTATGAACACAGGGAGTTTGTGGAAAATGTGTTATTGGAGAATTTATCTAGATTAACTAAATTAGACTAATTGCAAGAAAAGTAAAATTCAAGAGTTGGTTTGATTGGATTGGTTTCTTTTAAAACTAAGAGTACTAATTAATTTGCAAAATGAGAATTGAGTTTGTAAACAATTTAGAGACAAATGACCATCCTAAGCTTCCGGTTTGCTTCAACAATTGTGCTATCATTTACTAGAAAGAACTACATAGACATAGTTCATGTGAAATTACTTGTTGTGATAAAAGGGAACTAAGTACTCAGATTCCTAGAACGTGAGGTTGTTACCCGATGACCAATTGACCCTTACCCCATCCTTATTTTACCCATGATATCTCGATTGCCAATGGCACCAAGAACGTATGGTTTCAAAGAAGAATAATTGTAAACATCAACAACTTACAACCAAATAAGAACACACCATGATAAACAAAAGTTAATTTATCATTCTAGAAATACAAAATAAGCACAATAGTTTTGCAAACCTTTCACCTAGGATGACCATAAAGTTTTTAGCCACACATGGCTTCAACAAACATCATAATGCAAAAAGTAGAAGAAAATATTGTTCACAAAGGTCACCAACAAAACTAGATGGAGAATAATTGATAAGATGATGTTTTCTTCACTCCAAGTCCCAAATTATAGTCCCAAACTCGTTCCTAGCAGGTTGTAACCGCTTTCCCCATGATTAGACACATAAAACCTCATCAAAATGGCACTAAATGCCATAAGTTACGTTTTAAGCCCAGTCGGTGCCGTAACCTATGGCTGCCTGCCGTAGGTTACGGTGGTCAGCAAGCTTGCACAAGTCTACAGCCCGCCGTAAGCTACGCCGCCTGTCGTAGCTTACGGCGGCTATCAATCCTTTACGGCACGGGGCTCCTGTTCTACGGCGGGGACTTTTGTTCCTTTCAGAGTGCCGTAGCCTACGGCATATAGCCGTAGGTTACGGCGCTGCGTGGTGTGATTTTTCTTATTTCTTCATTACAACTTGTTTCCTTCAAATCTTTGACTCCCCAGCTTCTCATATTCATTCATGCTTCCTAAAACCCACACTTTGAGCATTCTAACACCTGCACCATCAATCATAAAGTGGTTACTAAGTTCAAACAATTAACCGTGTATAGCATGGGATTTTTGTGACAACCCTCACCAAACTAGTTATCCGTACGAATTAATTTATATTTAATTACTGCTCAATTACTGTGCTTGTTTACAATTGTAAATAAACTTCTACATGATTTCTGAAATATATATAACCATGCCTCATACTTTATTTGCTGTCACTCCATTTACTTCACGAAAACCTTAGTGACAAACTTGATGCACAAAAGCATAGTAGCACAATGAACGGATAACCCAGTAAACGTGCTGAGATAGCCAAGCACCAGGCAGACACTGCCTCTAAGGCCTGTATGAGCCAGAAATAGTTTACTACACTAGTAGAGAGTGTAGGGAAGTGAGGATTGTAGAACTGCGTCACTAGGTGATTATTACAGTGACCGGATGTGCCTAAAACGTACTTTAAGTACAAAATTCAGCACTTTAAATAAAAAATTCAGCATTTAGCTAACTAGTAAAGTGCCAAAACATGAGAAAAATATTACTAGACACTTTCCAAAGTGTCGGGAATAAATTGTGTCACTAAAAATAATAATAACGACACTCTAAAGCTTTGTTAAGCACTTTAACGGATCACTATCCAACCGAACAACCAGACTTTATCCGGAACATAAAAATATTGCCATCAACATTATTTTTCCTTGTTTAAGCCTGTTAGGGTCTTCGAATACCCTAACACCCGTTACAACTTACTACATGCTAGTAACTAAGTTAACCTCCTAATTAACTAACTAATGCCTAACTATCTAGTTGAAATGGAACCATAAGACCCCCCCCCCCCCAACAAAATCGGTCACCATATGGTGACACCCTTTGTCCTTGCAAGATTATTAAAATCCCTATGTCTAATATCTAGGGGACATGGTAACCAAAGGTTAATTAGAATGGAATGGGTTATAAAAGAAACCATAGGATCACATTCATCTCATAACCCACACTACAAAACTTGAAGCTCTCTCTCCCCTCCTTGCTCCTCACGGCCGAGAACCACACACACCCATCCACCACTTTTCGATTTTGATCAAGTCATTCCAAGCACATACAAGGGTTAAGGATCGCGCATAAGGAAGCCCGGTGCACTCGGATTGCTAAGGACCTCACTACATTGCTTTTATCCACTCGTTTTTCGACTAGTTTCTTCCCTAGCCTTGTGCTAGTTGTAAGTGCTTCTAAACACTCTCTTGTTCTTATTTAAAGTGGTTAATAAGAGGTTTAACGGATAAAAATCGAGAACACTAAAGATCAAAACTAAAAGACTTGAAAGTATGATGAATTAGTTGGTTAAAAAGAAACTAGTGGTATAAATCATGATAAATCTGAAATAAACAAACCATAATCTGCTGTAACAGACTCATGACCTGATTTTAATCATATTAGAAAGGTTGGCGAACGTATGGGTGCGTTTTAGTAACATTTAACCTTCAATCAGCAAGCTGATCTGCACTTTCAGCCGACTGTAACTGGCTGTAACAGGTCCTTAACTAAACGAAAAATGTATTTTGTGAAGTCTAGATATATGTACTATGAAATACGGTTTGAATGGCACCGGAATCATAATTTTTGGACTTCGTTTACTATTTTTAAAGTGTCGTTTTCTAACAGCAACTAAAGCTGAATTATTACAGCAGAAAATAGGTGTTATATTTTTAGTCATAACTTGATTTTTGTGGAGAGTCGGAACATAAAATTTATACTGTAGATGAACACTGATGTATTCGTAACTCTCCCGCTGGAATTTCGTAAATCGGACTCTGGATGAATTTTAAATAAATTATTCCGCGGACTGTGGTCAGAAAACGATAAACCTGGTTTCAGCCCGGAAAATGATTTTCTACAAAATATTAGTAATGATTTGGACCCCGATATTTTTACATAATAATTTTTGGTTCGTATAAGACGTTCTATAAGAATTTGGAAATTTTTGGAATAAGATAACTTTTTTATTAAAATACTCGAAAACGGCCCAGTTTTGTATATTAAAACTGAAACGATATAAGTAGTGTTTTGCATGTCTAAATGTCGGGTTGGTTAATTGAGAACTGATTGAATGATTTTACAAAAGAAAATGATACGCTAGTAAGCGTGGACGCCTCCGGTTACAGAGGAAACTCTGTCGAAATTTTTCCAGAAAATATAACACTTAGAAATGGTTTTGGTGACAAGTGTTATAAATATATTTTTAACTTGCTTTCCAAAATATAAATTTCGCCATGATTCTTATTACAAAATAACCAAGTGTCGGAGGTAGATTTTCGTAAATGAAACTTGTTAAATATATATTAAGAATATATATTCCATAATAAAACGCTTGTGTGCTTACGTGATTATTTTGTAAACTAGAGATATATTATTTTTGGGGAAAAAAATAATATTACTTGGAAATATATATATTGGGGAATATAATGAAGTATTTTTATAACACACCAGAATACAACGCCGATACATGGCAAGATATACCAATACAAGAAATACGAATACACAAGTACGAGATACCCCCATCCTTGGGAAGGAATATATTTACCAAATAATTCCGAAGTGTAATTACGAAATAGTTGCCTAACTATTTCCCAAGGACATTAACCCTTAAGCTAAGGCACGGCCGTCCGTCTAATAGAAGTTAGTACGTGTAGGTCGTCGCACAGCAGGTTGACTGGGAGATACTTTTTAGAGACGCACTTCGGTGAGTTCATGTCCCCCTTTTCTCTTAACTGTTTTTAGTTTTCTAAACTGCGGGGGTGAAATACATGTTACTATGATTACAAGTACTTTTTACATGGTATGGATAGCGTAAGGAGGGTTATTACCTAGATCATGTGAATGGGTAGGCTATTATCGTAAGACCATTAATCCTTGTATAAGGACCGAGAGGCATGAGTGATAGATCTATCGGGTGTTGCGAGCCCCACACATGAGCCAGCGTGTGGCTGCATGTGGTGACTATGTCGTTCCGCCGGAAGGACCGGTATGAAATACGCGTTACAGGTTTGAGTGCTTCCTAGGCCATTTCACTTATTAATGTATTAGCTACACATTAATTGATATCTTTTTCCTTATTGCTACATACCAGGAATTTTCATACATACAGACATTTTACAAAGGTTTTACTTACTCACTTACACATGAACTCGCTCAACATTATTGTTGATTTTTTCCAACTTACATGTATTTCAGGGAACTAAAGATCTGGCGCGGTATGTTACGTTTTCCCGCTGCATAAGGGTTATGAGGTCATCCAAGTTTAAGGGATGTGACTTTTTCCTGGACGAGTCACAGTTCTTAAACTGCGTTTATTTCGTATTGATGTTTGTGTCTTCCAAACAATGTTTTATGTTATCTGGTTGCAGTTTTCGTTGCATGGGTCAACGCCTTACGACAATGTTATGTTACTTTTGTTTTAAAACTTGAATCAGTGGATGATCTTGCATGGTTTTATTTTCATATAGCTTTGTTATGATTAAGCTATGGTATTAAGAAGTCACACCAAATTAACCACGCTTCCGCAAAGCCAGGGTGTGACAGCTTGGTATCAGAGCTCTGATCATAGCGAACTAGGATTCTTTCTCGAGTCTAGACTATTATCACTAGGACTCTCACGAAAACATTTTTACATTGCATACCACTTAAGTCCAGATCCAAAACTTTTTTACAAACAAATGTTGAGCACATTTTATTTATTATTTATAGGCTCAGTCTGGGAGGCTGAGGCTCGGTCTGGGAGGCCGAGGCTCGGTCTGGGAAACCGAGGTAGTTGTCTAGTGGGACTAGGAAGAGCAGTCTGGGAGGCTGGGAGGCTAGTGGGACTAGGAAGAGCAGTCTGGGAGGCTGGGAGGCTAGTGGGACTAGGAAGAGCAGTCTGGGAGGCTGGGTGGCTAGTGGGACTAGGAAGAGCAGTCTGGGAGGCTGGGAGGCTAGTGGGACTAGGAAGATCAGTCTGGGAGGCTGGGAGGCTAGTGGGACTAGGAGAACTATTTGATTGCGTATTGGTGACTAATATGTTTATTTGACTATGTTATTGATTATTTGTGCATATGCGTGTTTGTATTACAGACGACCAGCCTTCATCCGGCCTTGGAGAGTCGGACACCACAGACCCCATGCCCATAGTATCAGACGACATAGTCTCATCAGAGCACGAGGTGTATACCTCAGATACTACCAGCACGGACAATGATGATTTCCAGCCATTTGCGCTGCCTAATGACGTGGCTGAGCCCGCTGATGGCCCTATCTCTAGGGAGTTGCCACTCGCGGTGATCCCTGCCCCTGTACCCCTTGCCGCTTACCCTATTGTTGATATGCCCTTGACGTAATCGCTGACGACAACGTCGACTTGTTTGATGAGGACCCACTCGAGGATGACTTGGAGGGTGAGGCCCTTATTGCTGCTGGTGATCTCCTACTTCTCGCTGATGCTCCTGCGGAAGAGGCACCCATCCACTCACCGACCCCGACTCCTTTGAGTCCGTGACATCTGCACCTTCACATGCACAGGGAGTGCAGCATCATTCGCACGACACGGACCCTGATATGGCATCATCCGCTGCACCTGCCCCTGCCCCTAGCTTTGAGTATGGTCATGACGTTGATGACGATTCGGATCCTGTTATCCCCCCGGGCTTTGATCCCGATCATGACATTGAGTTTATTCACTTAGATCAGCCCATGAGGACCCTGTTGACCCCATGTTTGTTGATCCCGCAGATTTTTGAGATGAAGTTTGACGATCCGAAGCCTGCAGTGGCCCCGAGCCAGTAGTTGCTCCAGACCCCGTATTCGAGCATGACCCTATTCATGCTGATGTACCCGCTGTTGATCCTTTGATTGATGATGTATCTATCGATGATCATCCTATTGTTGCTCCACTATTGGAGGATGAGCATGCTGTTGATGCTCATGTTGATACCCTCACATTGCTGATATTCCCGCTGAGTCTGTTGTTGTCGCCCCTCTTCCTGACCCTGTGCCTGTGGAGTTCGATCATGCACCTTTTTGGTCATCGACACGCGCACACCCGAAGTGAGTGGATAGACGATGCTAATGGTCACCCACCTTTCGAGTTTCCTGTGATGCCCCCTTGTGACTCCTGTTTCAGCCCCGGTTTCAGTTCATATGGAACCACCTTTGTTCCCACACTCACCACTGACACTCACCACACTGTTACATGACCCGGAGCCTGCACTCGAGCCAGCTGCTACACCATTTGGGTCAGGTTGATGTTGCGCCTGCTGAACCTACACCTTTACGTGATCACGATCCTATTTCTTTTTGGTCTGCCATACATTACACCCCTTATATCTACCTGCATCGGCCAATCTCCTCATTTGTGAGATGTTCGTTTTTACACCCGCAACCGCTGACATTGCTCCTTTCAACTATGAAGACCAACGTCCATTGCGCCAAGATGCCTATAGCTTCTTTTCAGAATATAACCGCACCTCGGGGAGGTACTTCAGGTCAGCACCCGCATAACGATTCATCTGCTACAACGGCATATTCCCAACTGCACAGGTCGCACCATTTGCTACATTCACCTCTACAACGTCGGACGAGCCATCTCGATGATTCCTATTGTACACTGTGCTGAAGTTAGACCCTTACATTATAAAGGCCACACGCGAGATGAGTTGCTCCTGTAACATCAACTACAGTTATGGATATGAGTCACAGAATGTTGAAGCTTGAGCTGACGCCACAATTGGCAACTTCAATTGCGAAACATTACATAACCGAAAACATGACTTGAGTGTCTACATCACAAGACCGCATATTGTCTGAAAAGTTTATGCAAAATACCACGTTCTCCAGCCTGTCTATCACCAGCATGCTTTGATCCGTCGCATACATCAAGACTCCTTTGTGCTCTTGACCTTTGTTCTTTCATCATTCCCGGGATTCTGATGTTCATTTCTAAACTATCGAGCGGCAGAGAAAATAATTACTTCAACGTATATACAAGCTAGAGGAGGGACTCACGCACGTTAACAGTATACTTTTCTTTCCTCCTCCACCTCAGTCACCAGTATAGTTGATTTCTGGATTAAGCAGATTGCATTACGCTTGGAAAAAAAACGCTAATGATAAGCGGGGATTGCGGAGACTTTTGAGGATCACTTCTGACCACGTAATTGTGATGCACTGATATACTTGTTGGACAAGGGTAGGGTGACCCTGTGTCCCTTCTGATGTGATGCATTTTGGTAAGACACAGTGATTGTGGCCGGAGGATAATGAAAGCCCGATCATCTTTAAACCCGCGACAATACTTATGACTAATGACGGACGAAAAATATCGTCGCTATGCTCTCACTAAGCACGTTGATGATCTACATATTTGTGCTATAACTATAATACCACATGTTTACTTGCTACGTTTCTATTTGCAAGTTGTGCTATAACTGTGATGATATGTGATTAATTGTTAAACAACTGCGTATTTGCGTAAATGTAATATACCTCTGAGGTCTTATTCGTTAAATAGGGACTTGTATGCTCGTGTCCTTACTAAGACCCGGCCTAACCGACTCTCTTCTTGGAAGATGTCGACTCGAGGGAACACCGATACCAACAACCCTCTGCCGACGACAGAGGCGGAATTTCAAGAACGCCTCTTACAGTTCATCGCACAGTACGAGGCCTTTCGCTCCGAGCGCAGCGGAGGTACCTCCGGAAATAAACCACCTAACGGCTGCACCTACAAGCAGTTCTTGGGCTGCCAGCCCCTACTTTTCGACGGCACTGGGGGTGCCGTAGCCTTCGTGCGCTGGATTGAGAAGACGGAATCTGATTTGCGTGCAAGCAAATGCGCCCTAGAGGATCAGGTCACGTACATTTCCGGGCTGTTCCGAGATGGGGCTCTGTCATGGTGGAAACTCCAGGTTCAGACGATGGGCGAGGCTGCTGCATATGCCTTATCATGGGACGAACTGAAAGAGCTAATGCATAAAAAGTAATGTTCAAGAACAGAAAGCCAGAAGGTGGAAACTGAGTTCTGGAACTTGAAGATGGAAGGTCCAAAAATAGCTGAGTACGTGGAGAAGTTCCAAGTTCTGTCGCGTATTGTTCCATACATGGTAGATCCAGAGTTTAAGAAGATTGAGCGTTTCATTTGGGGATTGGCACCTCAAATCATGAGCATGGTGACGACATCAAAGCCTGCGACGATCGCTGAGGCCATCAATCTAAGTGTGGCCTTGACTGAAGAGGCAATCAGGATGAACAAATTTTCAACCTCTGAGGAGAAGAAGGAGACTCATGTAGAGTCATCTGGGGATAACAAGAGAAAGTTAGCAAATTTCAAACAGGGTACCCAGACGAGTAGCGACAACAAGGCCAAAAAGAGAAAAGAGTACATGGGTAAACTACCTAAATGCGACAGGTGCCGACGCCATCATACTGGGCGATGTAAAAATGGGAAGTGTGACAACTGTGGCAAAGTGGGACACAACAGGGAAACGTGTTGGCGTGAGACGAAGCGTGGAAAGAAAGGAAAAGGAAGAGATAAGGGATGTTACAACTACGGGGATATGAGGCACTATAGGAAAGATTGCCCAAGGGAGATTAAGCAAAATTATGGGAAAAATGTCTAACACCGGGCTAGGGAAGCACGCCAGGAATCCAAGCATGGATATCGGTACGTCCCATATTACTCAATGCTATGCATTTGCGCTACTTGATACTGCTGTAAATTTTAGCTTCGTATCTCTAGAGTAAGAGTATACTTGGTTTAGTAGTAAGTAACATAAATAACCCGCACACGATAGTACTAGCTAACGGGAAGCTAGTGGAAGCCAACGAAGTAGGTGGAATTGGCAAAAGAGAACTTGGAGAGCGTAGGTTTACGCTAGATCTATTGCCAGTTGAGTTGGGAAGCTGCAACGTGGTAACTGGGATGGGTTAGTTGCCAAGCGATCGAACAAAGATTGATGTTCGCAACCAAATGACGAACGAAGAAACGATCGGGGCTCACGAAGCAGGATACACCTCCAAAGATCACGAATTGTTTGAAGGCACGAAGATGTTGTAGGAAGGATGTGTTGTTCTCCGGCTCATGTCGGGGACAAGGGAGCCAAAGAAACAAAACTCGAAGATACCCCCGTGATCGGAGAATATCCTGAAGTCTTCCTCGAAGACTAGCCAGAATTATCTCCTCAACGACAAGTTGAATTTCGCATCGATTTAGTTCCAGACGCAACGTCTGCTGTTGATGCACTTTAGAGACATACACCTTCGGAGATGCAGGGATTGCCAGTGTAACCTCAGTGGTTGCTAGAGAAGGAAGATAACAGACCAAGACTCCCTGTTGGGTAACCCCATTTCTACTCGTCAATAGGAAGGATGATACCTTCCGAACTGACATCAAACTACCAGGAGCCGAACGACCTAATCAACTGGGGTTGATAACTCTTGCTAAGAAGTAACGAATTATTTAACTTACTGTGAGGATTCAACTACTATTTCACGACTGGCCGATGATCGAGTGTGATTAGCTGTGACTCCAGGAAGAAAATATACCAGGGCAAAATTGTGGGACAATGGCTTGTTCTTAAACGTATACAAAATGGTGTTTCCCTACACAAAGTACAAACCGGATCTACACGGGGTACGAAATCCGAAGAATCTAGAAAACTTATATCTAGGACCTTTGGGAACCCAGGACCAAACTCGTGAGGATTTTACTTAGAAACCTTATCTGTCAACTCAATCAAACGTCATCAACTTGACAAACTTGTCACTTCAGTTAACAAAACCGAAAGTACTTAAATTTTCTTCCGTTGAAGTCTTCACTTTCACTTCTAACGAGTAGATATTTGCATCTCTACTCCCCTCAAAGTAGTTGCATCACGTTGATTTCATTCGCTGAGAGCAAACACACGCTTGCATCGTATACTTGGTCACTTCTCTCTTTTGGTAGGAGCGCATCGCTCCATCACTTGAAAACTTATGTATAACCCATGCACCGTTTGCTACACATGCGGTTTCATTTCGAATAAACGCTCCATTAAAGTCCAGATATTACGTTGCCAAAGCTAATCACTAGTTTGTGATTCGAATGACCTACATTTTTGTCATTGTTGACTCTTTTGTTATCAAGTCAACACACTTTTGAAACTACCTTCTTTCAAGTTACATGTTTGCTATCATGCCAAGATTTCCTTGTTGATATGTACGTTTATTGTTTGGTTACGTTGAAACTAGGTTCAACTGCTTGAACTTATCCACTTCACATGTTTGATTTGAGACGCCATATGATGTATTGAGAGCATCATATTCTAATACTTTGGCACAGATTCTTTTGTTTCGAGTAGTAGTAGACTTGTTTGGTCTACGACTCCACTAAAACATTTGATTTGTTTCGATATCTTGCGGTGATATTTTCACAAAATTGAAGCTTGCGCTAATCTGATTACTCACTTCGTACACAGATTCAATTCCCTATTTAGTTGTTAACAATCCATTTTGGATCTTCACGATCAAAGCGGTCTCAACACAATTGTGTGTTAAGGCAACAGTACATATATTCATTTCATAAGCACAATGTACCTCCTAATGATTCTTTCGTTGACAATCTAATGCCTTGCAGTACCTAGTTTCATCTTCCGGCTTGTTTCAGTACACCATCATCTGGTCTCAAACTCGGTGAATTTGTTCAGTCACCGCTACTTTGGAATCATGTCGTTGCGATACCTTGTGGTGTCATTTCAAACTTGTGGCTTGTGCTAATCATAGTCAACTGTTTCACGCAAAAATACATAAACTTTTGTTGACTTGTCATTTAAACATTCCTGATGCAACTACAAATCAAGGTAAGAATACACCAGATTCGTTTGTATTCATTCGGTGGATTCTCGCAGTTCAAAATGTTCAAAGCACTGAACCTTACCACTCATCTACTTGGGAGTTGACAGATCAATATACCATTTCATTTAAGTTGATAATTTTTGAATTTATATAGCGGGTGCCATGTTTCATGAAAACTCGCTTGGATACTGCGAACGATCGTTTGAGGATCTTATTAGTTGAAACTCCTCTCTTGTGGAACCCCCCTGTTAGCTGGGTTATACTAGGTTATACGTCAAGTACGTCTTGTACCTCTGACATCAACTACTATGCGCACACACCATTTAACCCTAGAATTCGTGTTGATATATTCTTGGACCCACCAAATGTGAGTAAGATTTGATTTAGTTTGATGATTATCTACCTCGATGTTATTTATATATATACATGTGTGACATGACCATAAGGAGTTAAGGTAGTACAAATTTTGAGGACGAAATTTCTTTAACGGGGGGAGAATGTGACAACCCTCACCAAACCAGGTATCCGTACGAATTAATTTATATTTAATTACTGCTCAATTATTGTGCTTGTTTACAATTGTAAATAAACTTCTACATGATTTCTGAAATATATATAACCATGCCTCATACTTTATTTGCTGTCACTCCATTTACTTCGCGAAAACCTTAGTGACAAACTTGATGCACAAAAGCATAGTAGCACAATGAACGGATAACCCAGTAAACGTGCTGAGATAGCCAAGCACCAGGCAGACACTGCCTCTAAGGCCTGTATGAGCCAGAAATAGTTTACTACACTAGTAGAGAGTGTAGGGAAGTGAGGATTGTAGAACTGCGTCACTAGGTGATTATTACAATGACCGGATGTGCCTAAAACGTACTTTAAGTACAAAATTCAGCACTTTAAATAAAAAATTCAGCATTTAGCTAACTAGTAAAGTGCCAAAACATGAGAAAAATATTACTAGACACTTTCCAAAGTGTCGGGAATAAATTGTGTCACTAAAAATAATAATAACGACACTCTAAAGCTTTGTTAAGCACTTTAATGGATCACTATCAAACCGAACAACCAGACTTTATCCGGAACATAAAAATATTGCCATCAACATTATTTTTCCTTGTTTAAGCCTGTTAGGGTCCCCGAATACCCTAACACCCGTTACAACTTACTACATGCTAGTAACTAAGTTAACCTCCTAATTAACTAACTAATGCCTAACTATCTAGTTGAAATGGAACCATAAGACCCCCCCCCCCCCAACAAAATCGGTCACCATATGGTGACACCCTTTGTCCTTGCAAGATTATTAAAATCCCTATGTCTAATATCTAGGGGACATGGTAACCAAAGGTTAATTAGAATGGAATGGGTTATAAAAGAAACCATAGGATCACATTCATCTCATAACCCACACTACAAAACTTGAAGCTCTCTCTCCCCTCCTTGCTCCTCACGGCCGAGAACCACACACACCCATCCACCACTTTTCGATTTTGATCAAGTCATTCCAAGCACATACAAGGGTTAAGGATCGCGCATAAGGAAGCCCGGTGCACTCGGATTGCTAAGGACCTCACTACATTGCTTTTATCCACTCGTTTTTCGACTAGTTTCTTCCCTAGCCTTGTGCTAGTTGTAAGTGCTTCTAAACGCTCTCTTGTTCTTATTTAAAGTGGTTAATAAGAGGTTTAACGGATAAAAATTGAGAACACTAAAGATCAAAACTAAAAGACTTGAAAGTATGATGAACTTGTTGGTTAAAAAGAAACTAGTGGTATAAATCATGATAAATCTGAAATAAACAAACCATAATCTGCTGTAACAGACTCATGACCTGATTTTAATCATATTAGAAAGGTTGGCGAACGTATGGGTGCGTTTTAGTAACATTTAACCTTCAATCAGCAAGCTGATCTGCACTTTCAGCCGACTATAACTGGCTGTAACAGATCCTTAACTAAACGAAAAATGTATTTTCTGAAGTCTAGATATATGTACTATGAAATACGGTTCGAATGGCACCGGAATCATAATTTTTGGACTTCGTTTACTATTTTTAAAGTGTCGTTTTCTTACAGCAACTAAAGCTGAATTATTACAGCAGAAAATGGGTGTTATATTTTTAGTCATAACTTGATTTTTGTGGAGAGTCGAATCATAAAATTTATACTGTAGATGAACACCGATGTATTCGTAACTCTCCCACTGGAATTTCGTAAATCGGACTCTGGATGAATTTTAAATAAATTATTCCGCGGACTGTGGTCAGAAAACGATAAATCTGGTTTCAGCCTGGAAAATGATTTTCTACAAAATATTGGTAATGATTTGGACCCCAATATTTTTACATAATAATTTTTGGTTCGTATAAGATATTCTATAAGAATTTGGAAATTTTTGGAATAAGATAACTATTTTATTAAAATACTCGAAAACGGCCCAGTTTTGAATATTAAAACTGAAACGATATAAGTAGTGTTTTGCATGTCTAAATGTCGGGTTGGTTAATTGAGAACTGATTGAATGATTTTACAAAAGAAAATGATACGCTAGTAAGCGTGGACGCCTCCGGTTACAGAGGAAACTCTGTCGAAATTTTTCCAGAAAATATAACACTTAGAAATGGTTTTGGTGACAAGTGTTATAAATATATTTTTAACTTGCTTTCCAAAATATAAATTTCGCCATGATTCTTATTACAAAATAACCAAGTGTCGGAGGTAGATTTTCGTAAATGAAACTTGTTAAATATATATTAAGAATATATATTCCATAATAAAACGCTTGTGTGCTTACGTGATTATTTTGTAAACTAGAGATATATTATTTTTGGGGAAAAAAAATAATATTACTTGGAAATATATATATTGGGGAATATATTGAAGTATTTTTATAACACACCAGAATACAACGCCGATACATGGCAATATATACCAATACAAGAAATACGAATACACAAGTACGAGATACCCCCATCCTTGGGAAGGAATATATTTACCAAATAATTCCGAAGTGTAGTTACGAAATAGTTGCCTAACTATTTCCCAAGGACATTAACCCTTAAGCTAAGGCACGGCCGTCCGTCTAATAGAAGTTAGTACGTGTAGGTCGTCGCACAGCAGGTTGACTAGGAGATACTTTTTAGAGACGCACTTCGGTTGGTTCATGTCCCCCTTTTCTCTTAACTGTTTTTAGTTTTCTAAACTGCGGGGGTGAAATACATGTTACTATGATTACAAGTACTTTTTACATGGTATGGATAGCGTAAGGAGGGTTATTACCTAGATCATGTGAATGGGTAGGCTATTATCGTAAGACCATTAATCCTTGTATAAGGACCGAGAGGCATGAGTGATAGATCTATCGGGTGTTGCGAGCCCCACACATGAGCCAGCGTGTGGCTGCATGTGGTGATTATGTCGTTCCGCCGGAAGGACCGGTATGAAATACGCGTTACAGGTTTGAGTGCTTCCTAGGCCATTTCACTTATTAATGTATTAGCTACACATTAATTGATATCTTTTTCCTTATTGCTACATACCAGGAATTTGTCACACCCTGGCTTTGCGGAAGCGTGGTTAATTTGGTGTGACTTCTTAATACCATAGCTTAACCATAACAAGCTATATGAATTTGAAATCATGCAAAGTCATCCATTGAAAATAAAATTGTCAAACATTGTCTAAATGGGTAAACACCCAACAACCATTACTTGTCTTAAACAGTACAACTACTACCATAGTGCAAACAAAATAAACATGGTTCAGGGGCCATGGCTTGTCCAGGAAAGAGCCATGAGCCTTGAACCCCGGATGACTCTGAATCTAAATGCAGCGGGAAATCCTGCTAAACCGTGCCAGATCCTTAATTCCCTGAAATACATGTAAGTTGAAAAATCAACAATAATGTTGAGCGAGTTCATGCGAAAATGAGTAAATAAACCTTTATCTTTATCAAAAACCCTGGTATGTAGCAAATAAGGAAATAAAAGAGATCACCAATGGGTTGCAAGTCCACTGATATGTGTGAAGTGCAAGTAGGGATGACTCAAACCTAGCGGATTTATGCGTCGGGCACTAAGTCACCCCGAGGTCCGTTATGCTGGACCTGAGGCTGGGCTCGCTACACCCAGATAGATCTACCGCTCCTGTCCCTCGGTCCTCAACGAGGATTAATGGCCTCAAGTTTCTGCCTACCCACTCACATGATCTAAGTAATAACCCTCCTTATGCTAACCATACCATGTATAACATATCCATAATCATTGTAACATGTATTTCACCCCCGCAGTTTATAAAACTGAAAACAGTTAAGAGAAAAAGGGGGACATGAACTCACAGTGAGCGCGTCACAAAATCAAGCAATCCAATATCCAAGTGCTGTGCAACGACCTACATGTGCTAATTCTATTAGACGGATGGCCGTGCTTTAGCTTCATAGATTATATTTTTGGGAAACAGTTAGTCAACCGTTTCGTATATATATTTGATACGCATTCTCCTTCCCAAGGATGGGGGATTTAAATACATGTGTATTTATATCATTTTATTAAGTCCCACTTAATATATTTTATTTCTTATTCCAAAATATATTTATTTTTCTCAAAAATAATATATTTCCTTTTTCTCATAACATTTTCCCAAAATAATATATTGACAACATACGTGCTTATGAATACTTCCGAATAAAGCGTAAGTTACGTTTCGGTGATTAAGTGGTAATAGAAATTACCGTTGTAACTTATATGTTTGCCGTGAAGGCGTTTGTATTATTTCGGGCTTGACAAGGTTAGTAAATATTATTTTTTACTCTAAAAATAATATTTATATATCTTCACAAAATAATCATAAACAGTGAGGTGACAAAATATATTTACCGAATATATACTTATCACGCTTAGTTTTGTGAAAAATCCCACCTCCGATTATTTATAAATAAAGTTGTGGCGAAATATATTTTTGAAAACATGTCAAAGTAGTCTAACACTTGTAAATAATTCTAAGTGTTAGATTTTTAGAAAATTTCGCCAGAGTTTCCCCTGTAACTGGAGGTGGCCACGCTTTCAAGCGTATCATTTTCTTTTACAAAATCATCTCAACAATTTATCAAATCAACCGAATCAATTTTCAACACTTCAAATTGAAGACTAGTATGTAAAACCGCGTTGTTTCATGAACTTGTAGTTTTTACAAAATCTTCGGTGTAGATCTCGTTATTTTTAGTGGATCTATATATAACATAACTTAGTCTTGCAAAAACCTCGTTTTTGGGACAAATCACTTCTTACAACTTCCCGACAATTTTTGTGAACATTGTTATTTTGTCGGATCTTTTATTCTACAAGTGTTTCTACACTTGTAGTTTATAGAAATCGTGTTTGTTAACACTTTATCTATTTTTATAAAAACATGATTTTCTCGACACCCGGTCCTACGAATATACCACTTGTACATACGTAGATCGGCTTGTTTTAAATACTATTTTTCATGTTAAAACATTTTTACACAAGTTCATGTTTCCCGTGTGGTGGAGTTTCACCTTTTAACCCTTGTATACAAGAAACAAGTGTATGTCAAGATACGCGATCCGAACAAAGTCGGGTTAAACGATGATGAGAGCCACCACATCGTAGATCAGGCCATATTAATCAACATATTCAAGTACTACGACATTTACACGCGTTTTGAGCTTTTAACCAACGATATTCACGTTTTAGCAAACTTTAAAGTTCCATCAAGCGGGTTACCGACATTCAACCGACAAATATCTTTTTAACCACTTTAGACACGACCAAAAATGAGTTTTAAACGTTATACCTCTAGCTCGGGGCTAGGGAAGAAACTAGTCGAAAACTGCGTGGATAATAGCAAACGGTAGAGGTCCTCCGCGTTCCGTTTGTTCCGAGCTCCGTTGTACGTAACCACCGACACTTGTATACCCTTGGAATGTCAAGACTTGAACCGAAAAACGGATGTGGGGGTGGTGGTGATCTCGGCCGAGAGGAGGGAGAGGGAGAGGGAGTGGTGGTGAGGTGAAGTGTGTGTTTGTGTGTGTGAGAGGTAGTGAGGTATTTATAGAGAAAGTCGTCTCGATCCTCGTGCAATCCAATATAAAATAATAAAGGTGTACTCCCCGGGTCCCACTAGTTGGCCGATTCCTTTAGGATGCAATGGTGCTCGGTTCGTTTTCAATCGTTCAGTTACGGTTTAGTTTGGTTAAGTGCGTTACTTTGAGGTACTAACCTCGTTAGTTGCTCGATGCATTAAAAGCGGGTGTTAGGGTAATCAGGGACCCTAACTGGCTCAGAAAAATACCAATATTAATTTTTTGGCAATATTTTTATGTTCCGGGTATTGTCCGGTTGTTCGGTCGGATAGTAATCCGTTAAAGTGCTTAAGATATCCGTTAAGCGTCATAAATAATATCTTTAGCGACACAATTTATTCTGCAAAGTGTCGGGAATAATTCCTCATATTTTGGCACTTTATTAATTAGCTAGAAGCTAGTGTGTTGATAAAAGTGCTGTGTTTTGTGCTTAAAGTTCGTTTTAGGCACGTCCAAATCTCTATATCTTATTCCTAGAGACGTAATCATACAACCCTTGTATCCCTACACACACTATGGGTGTAGTAAAATAATTCGGGCTCATTCAGGCCTTTAGAGGCAGCGTTTGCCTGATGCTGGCTATACCAGCAAGTTCACTGTGTATCCGTTTAGTGCTACTGTGCTTTTGTGCATCATGTTTGTCACTAAGGTTTAATAAATAAGTAGTGTAGTGACAGGAATATCAAAGTATGATGCAGATATGTACAAGTACCAACAATCAAGTAGCAGTTTATCAGTAAACTCAGTAAGGCACAGTAATTAGGCAACAATTAATAATTAATTAAGTCGTACGGATACCTGGTTTTGAGAGGGTTGTCACATTCTCCCCCCGTTAAATAAATTTCGTCCCGAAATTTAGGTTCTGCTTGAAGAAGCAGGGTTCTTAGGAAACAGGTGGGGGTATTTCTCTTTCATTCGGTCTTCACGCTCCCAGGTGAATTCAGGACCATGTCTAGCGTTCCAGCGAACTTTGACGAGCTTGACACTGCTCCGGCGGGTCTTGTTAACTTTCCAATCCGTGACCTCAACAGGTTCTTCAATGAAGTGGAGCGTGTCATCAATATGAATCTCGTCGGTAGGAATGGCAACGTTAACTTGAGTTGGACTCCTCTTTAGATTGGATACATGAAATGTATCGTGAACGTTATTCAGCTCGGCAGGTAGATCCAACTTGTATGCTACTGTTCCAATCTTCTCCAAAATCTTAAAAGGACCAATGTAGCGTGGATTCAACTTCCCACGCTTCCCAAAGCGTGCTACACCCTTCCAGGGTGACACTTTCAACAAAACCATATCCCCAACCTCAAACTCTTGAGGTTTCCTTTTCAGATCTGCATAGGTCTTCTGGCGATCACGAGCCGCGCTAATGCGATCTCGGATTTGCGCGATCTTATCTGTAGTTTCCTGAACTACATCGGGACCTACCAGTTGTCTATCACTTGCGTCAGACCAACAGAGCGGCGACCTGCACTTGCGCCCATATAAAGCTTCGAATGGCGCGGCACCAATACTGGTGTGGTAGCTGTTGTTGTATGAAAACTCAACCAGGGGTAAATGCTTATCCCAGCTACCGCCTAAATCCATCACACATGCTCTCAGCATGTCTTCCAATGTCTGAATCGTCCGCTCGCTTTGGCCGTCGGTCTGCGGGTGAAATGCGGTGCTCATATTCAGCTTCGAGCCAAAAGCTTCCTGGAAGGATTGCCATATCCTCGATACGAACCTTCCATCTCTATCGGATATAATCGAGAGAGGTACTCCATGGCGAGTGACAATTTCTCTCATGTAAATTTCAGCCAATTTGCTTGTATGATCCTTTTCACGGATAGGCAAGAAATGTGCTGATTTCGTCAAGCGATCCACTATCACCCAGATAGTGTCATGGCCCTTAGGCGTTCTTGGCAACTTTGTAACAAAATCCATGGATATATCTTCCCACTTCCACTGGGGAATTTTCGGTTGCTGCAGAAGTCCCGAAGGCTTCTGGTATTCTGCCTTAACCTTAGCGCAAGTCAAACATTGGCTCACATAAATAGCAACATCGCCTTTCATCCTAGGCCACCAATAATAATCCTTAAGATCTTGGTACATCTTATCCGCTCCCGGGTGGATAGAGTACCGTGACTTGTGAGCTTCATCAAAAATAACTTCTCTTAAATCACCAAACAAAGGAACCCAAATCCTTTTCTCAAAACATAACGTTCCTTCCCTGTTTGGAACCAATATCTTCTCCATCCCACGGAGATATTCTTTCTCAAGGTTCTCCTCCTTGAGAGCTTCTTTTTGCGCTGCTCGAATGCGTGAGGAAAGATCGGTTTGGATAATCATTTCCATAGCCCTAACCCTTATGGGCTTGATTCTCTCCTTGCGACTTAGGGCATCGGCGACCACATTCGCCTTCCCTGGATGATACTTGATCTCGCAGTCGTAATCGTTCAGCAACTCAACCCATCGCCTTTGCCTCATATTCAACTCCTTCTGGTTGAATATATGCTGGAGGCTTTTGTGATCTGTAAAGATCGTACACTTCGTACCGTAAAGGTAGTGTCTCCAAATCTTCAAAGCAAAAACCACTGCGCCTAGCTCCAAATCGTGCGTGGTATAGTTCTTTTCGTGCACTTTCAGTTGGCGTGATGCATAAGCGATAACCTTTTGACGTTGCATCAACACACAACCCAATCCTTGACGCGAAGCGTCGCAGTATACCACAAAATCGTCGGTACCTTCCGGTAGAGCTAAGATTGGCGCGTTGCAAAGCTTATCCTTCAACAACTGAAATGCTTCATCCTGTTTGATTCCCCAATCAAACTTTTTATCCTTTTGTGTGAGGAGCGTCAATGGTTGAGCGATCTTTGAAAAATCCTCAATAAATCTTCGATAATAACCAGCCAAACCCAAGAATTGCCGGATCTCGGTTGGCGTCTTTGGCGCTTCCCAATTCTTGATCGCCTCGATCTTGGTTGGATCCACATGAATTCCACTTTCATTTACCACGTGCCCAAGGAATTGCACGTCTCTCAGCCAAAACTCACACTTAGAGAATTTGGCATACAACTGCTCCTTCTTCAGTAGCTCTAAGATAGCTCTGAGGTGTTGCTCGTGCTCTGCCTTCGACTTTGAGTAGATCAAGATGTCGTCGATGAACACAATCACGAACTTATCCAGGTACGGCTTACAAACTCGGTTCATCAAATCCATGAACACTGCAGGTGCGTTTGTTAAACCAAACGGCATGACAAGGAACTCGTAGTGCCCATAACGAGTTCTGAAGGCTGTCTTCGGGATACTTTCTTCCTGTATCCGGAGCTGATGGTATCCAGATCGAAGATCGATCTTTGAGTAGAAACTTGAACCTTGAAGTTGGTCGAACAGATCATCAATCCTTGGCAAAGGATACCTATTCTTGATCGTCAGCTTGTTCAATTCTCTGTAGTCAATGCACATACGGAAACTACCATCCTTCTTCTTGACAAACAAAACTGGAGCTCCCCAAGGCGAGAAGCTTGGTCGGATAAAACCCTTATCTAACAACTCTTGAAGTTGCGTTGATAGCTCTTGCATCTCAGACGGGGCAAGTCTATACGGTGCCTTAGCCACAGGCGCGGCGCCTGGAACTAAGTCGATGCGAAATTCCACTTGCCTCTGAGGCGGCAAGCCAGGCAAATCTTCTGGAAAGACTTCCGGATATTCCCTTACGACAGGGATGTCTTCGATCTTCGGCTCAGCAGCCTTTTTATCCACGATGTGTGCTAGAAAAGCAACACATCCTTTCTTCAGACACTTCCTTGCTTTCAGACAGCTGATAATCCGCAACGGCGTCTCACGCTTCTCTCCATGAACAACAATGGTCTCACCATCGTCGGTCGAAATACGGATAATCTTCTCGTGACAAACAATCTCCGCCTTGTTACTTGCTAACCAATCCATCCCTACTACCACGTCGAAGCTTCCTAACTGGACTGGTAGTAGATCGAGAGCAAACTCACGCTCTCCTAACTCGATTACGCAACCTCTAATCACTTCATTGGCTTCTACTAACTTCCCATTAGCTAGCTCGATCGAATAAGGAATATCTAACTTACTAGCGGCTAAACCAAGCGTGTTCTTAAATTCTAGCGATACGAAGCTATAATCGGCACCAGTATCAAACAAAACAGACGCATAGCGTTGGTTTACAGGGAACGTACCAGTAACGACATTGGGATCCTGGCGCGCTTCCCTGGCCTCCATGTTGAAAACTCTTCCACGAGCTTGGGTCAATTCCGGGCAGTTCCTCTTGAAGTGCCCTTGATCTCCACAATTAAAACACCCGGGCCTCTGCCCGTTTCCACCATTGTTCCCAGCCTGGTGGTTTCCCTGGTTTCGGTTCACGGTTCCTGCTTGGTTAGCACGGTTTCCATCTCTTCCCTGATTTCCTTGTGGGCGGTTCCCATTACCACCACGGTTGTTCCTATTCCCATTTCCTCCTTGGCCTCCCCGGCCAGCATTAGCCCAACAGAAATCTCTCGTATGTCCAGTCTTCCCACAAGACTCACAAACCCTTAGACTGCAGCGACCAGAATGATGTTTTTGACATGAGTTGCACTTGGGCTGTGCACCCATGTATCCCCTGCTCTTCTTTTTATCACCAACTGAATCTAGAGCTGGTGCATTCGATTCTCCCTTCTTGACCACCGTCCCGGTGCTTTGTTTGAAACTTGAAAACTTCCGCTTATTACCACTAGATGACTCCACATGAGTCTCCTTTCTCTTGGGTTCAATCTCATCGAACTTGTTTAACCGAATCGCTTCTTCAGTAAGAGCCACACTGAGATCAATGGCTTCTGTGATGGTTGCAGGTTTGGAAGAAGTCACCATACTGATTATCTGAGGAGCCAGTCCCCAGATGAAGCGCTCAACCCTCTTAAACTCGGGTGTTACCATATAAGGTACCACGTGAGACAGATCGTGGAATCTTTGAACATATTCTGCTATCTTCGACCCTTCCATCTTTAAGTGCCAAAACTCGGTTTCAAGCTTTTGAATCTCCGCGCGAGAGCAGTACTTCCTCCGCATAAGCTCCTTCAATTCGGCCCAAGACAGGGCGTAGGCGGCAGCTTCGCCTAGAGTTTGCACTTGAAGGTTCCACCAAGATAGGGCTCCGTCTAGAAACAGCCCTGAAATGTAAGTGACCTGCTGGTCGATCGCACATTTGCTCATACGGATGGTGGAATCAGTCTTCTCTGCCCAACGAACGAAGGCTACAGCACCACCCGTGCCGTCGAAGTTTGTGGGCTTACAGTCCAGAAACTGCTTGAAGGTGCACCCTGCACATTCGTTTCAATATAGGGACTGCATTAGTAATTGCTACAGGAGTCCAATTAGACCATGGTACGTCTTAAAGACTTAGGGTTACCATGAGGGGGATTCTGGTTGCCATTGCCGTTGGAGCTACTCCAGCTGGGTCCTCCCTGCGATGCAGCATACTGAGCAATCGCGGCAGCAATGATTCCTTGCAGTTCTTCTTGAGTCGTGGGCATCGGCTGCGGTTGACGTCTTGGTGCCATTTTCTAAAGATGCGTACGTCGATTAGGCCATAGAAATCATACGTATATAGTAATAGTAATAGCATATAACATCTCATGTTATCAATATATCACACACAACATCCCATGTCCAACATCCCATGTCCAACATACAAAAATAATCAATCAAGTAAATCAGATATGATGAGAATGCGGCGATTGCATATATATCAAGACCATAAGCATAGTAAGTGTGTTAGTACATCCATCAATCACATAGGGGTTACATCACCCCTGTACAAAATGCATCATATCAGTGTTACATACAATCAATACATCACATGTATCAACGAAATCTGTGTAGTCAAATGGTCTTCAAAAGCTGTGCATAACAATCGCGGCTGTCTCACCGGTGTCTACCCTGGTAACGTCGATGATCTCTAGAATGGTGGTGGTGGTGGAGGATAATGTAAGCGGCGAAAGAGAAGCCAATCCTCCTCCAAGGCCTGCTGGGTGCGGATCACGGATGCAATCTGCTGCTCTAGGATCGAAAGTCGAGCAACAATGTCAGGAGGAAAAGATCGAAAAGGCTGAGCAGATGAGGATGACGGACCAGAACAAGGAGGCATCTGAGCTCTCTCGAGCTCCTGCAAACGCTGAGAATGGGAATCATGCTGAAGAACAAATGACATCAACAGGTCCTCTAGGGTATGCCCCATATGAGGTGGATCAACGGGTAGCGAAGACCAGAAAGAAGGCTCGCTGGCAGTGCCAAAAGGCATAACAGGAAAAGATGAAGTGGATGCTGAAACAGGAGATATCTGAGGCATAACAGGCATGGGCATCGATACATGGCCAAATGGGTGGGCTGAAGAGCCCTCTCCAGGCCCCGCTGGAGGTATGACAGAAGGAATCTGAAACGAGAACTCAGGATGGTGAGCATCAGTGCGGTGAGGAGGAAGCGGCGGAACATCCTCGTCAGCCGGTATCCAACCGTGCTGAGCCTCCTCGTCAGGGGGATCCATGTGCTCTGCAAACAGAGCATACTCGGGCTCAATAGGTAAGGGATCAACAGGAGCTAAAACAGGATCAACGTGAGCAACAACTGGATCAATATGATCGTCATGAGGGTCAACTGGAACGTCAGCGATCGGAGGGTCAACAAGAGGATCAACAACATGGTCAGCATCTAACAAAGGTATATCATCAACAGGAACATCGCCAAGTGGCTGACCCGCTAAAATAGGATCAACAGGAACATCAGCATGCGCCAAACCATGCTCATGTGCGGGATCGAAAGCAGCGGCCTGCTCTGGAGCTACTGCAGGCTCGGGATCGTCAAACGCCATATCGAAGTCAAAGTCCGGATCGATAGGATCAAAAGGGTCGGCAGGGTCAACGGGGTCCTCTACAGGCTGGTCCATATGAACGAACTCAATATCACGGTCTGGATCAAATCCAGGGGGAAATACAGGGTCAGAATCCTCGATATCGTCATGCTCAAAACCAAAGCTCGGCATAGGGGCGGCAGATGACGCCTGGTCAGGATCCGAGTCATGAACGAAAAGCTGCGTGCTCGCCACATGTGATGGAGCAGATGCCACAGACTCAAAGGAGTCTGGAGCTGGAGAATGAACAGGCGAGTCTCCGACAGGAGCACCGGCGATCATCAAAAGACCGCCAGCGGGCAAAAGAGCTGGGTCAGGAACCTCGTCCTCGTATAGCTCATCATCGAAAAGATCAATATCGTCACCAGCCTCGGCATCAAGCATAAGCTCATAAGCTGGGTAGGATGCAAGAGGAATCGGGGCGGGAATCACAGCGAGAGGAAGATCCGCAGCAGGACCACCAACGATGGGCTCATCGACGCCGTCAGGTAGTGCGAATGGCTGAAAGTCGTCGTCGTCTGTACTGGTATAATCCGAGGTGTGCACCTCGTGTTCTGATGACATACTCTCGTCTGACTCCATGGGTCGGGGTCCAGTAGTGTCCGAATCTCCTGTATCTGAGGTATCCATGAGTCTGTAATACAATCACAAGTATGTACAAATATCAGTAAATCAGGTAATCACACAAGTTACCACATAATAATCACATATTCCTCCTAGTCCCACTAGCCTCCCAGCCTCCCAGACTGTTCTTCCTAGTCCCACTAGCCTCCCAGCCTCCCAGACTGTTCTTCCTAGTCCCACTAGCTAACTTTTCTCAGCCTCCCAGACTGACTCCCTAGTCCCACTAGACAAACATTTCCCAGCCTCCCAGACTGATTCCCTAGTCCCACTAGACAACTACCTCGATCGATTGGATCGAGCCTCGACCTCCCAGACCGAGCCTCAGCCTCCCAGACTGAGCCTAAAATAATAAAATATGCTCAACATTTGTTTATAAAAAGTTTTGGATCTGGACTTAAGTGGTATGCAGAAAAACATTTTCGTGAGAGCCCTAGTGATCATAGTCTAGACTCAAAATGAACCCTAGTTCGCTATGATCAGAGCTCTGATACCAAGCTGTCACACCCTGGCTTTGCGGAAGCGTGGTTAATTTGGTGTGACTTCTTAATACCATAGCTTAACCATAACAAGCTATATGAATTTGAAATCATGCAAAGTCATCCATTGAAAATAAAATTGTCAAACATTGTCTAAATGGGTAAACACCCAACAACCATTACTTGTCTTAAACAGTACAACTACTACCATAGTGCAAACAAAATAAACATGGTTCAGGGGCCATGGCTTGTCCAGGAAAGAGCCATGAGCCTTGAACCCCGGATGACTCTGAATCTAAATGCAGCGGGAAATCCTGCTAAACCGTGCCAGATCCTTAATTCCCTGAAATACATGTAAGTTGAAAAATCAACAATAATGTTGAGCGAGTTCATGCGAAAATGAGTAAATAAACCTTTATCTTTATCAAAAACCCTGGTATGTAGCAAATAAGGAAATAAAAGAGATCACCAATGGGTTGCAAGTCCACTGATATGTGTGAAGTGCAAGTAGGGATGACTCAAACCTAGCGGATTTATGCGTCGAGCACTAAGTCACCCCGAGGTCCGTTATGCTGGACCTGAGGCTGGGCTCGCTACACCCAGATAGATCTACCGCTCCTGTCCCTCGGTCCTCAACGAGGATTAATGGCCTCAAGTTTCTGCCTACCCACTCACATGATCTAAGTAATAACCCTCCTTATGCTAACCATACCATGTATAACATATCCATAATCATTGTAACATGTATTTCACCCCCGCAGTTTATAAAACTGAAAACAGTTAAGAGAAAAAGGGGGACATGAACTCACAGTGAGCGCGTCACAAAATCAAGCAATCCAATATCCAAGTGCTGTGCAACGACCTACATGTGCTAATTCTATTAGACGGATGGCCGTGCTTTAGCTTCATAGATTATATTTTTGGGAAACAGTTAGTCAACCGTTTCGTATATATATTTGATACGCATTCTCCTTCCCAAGGATGGGGGATTTAAATACATGTGTATTTATATCATTTTATTAAGTCCCACTTAATATATTTTATTTCTTATTCCAAAATATATTTATTTTTCTCAAAAATAATATATTTCCTTTTTCTCATAACATTTTCCCAAAATAATATATTGACAACATACGTGCTTATGAATACTTCCGAATAAAGCGTAAGTTACGTTTCGGTGATTAAGTGGTAATAGAAATTACCGTTGTAACTTATATGTTTGCCGTGAAGGCGTTTGTATTATTTCGGGCTTGACAAGGTTAGTAAATATTATTTTTTACTCTAAAAATAATATTTATATATCTTCACAAAATAATCATAAACAGTGAGGTGACAAAATATATTTACCGAATATATACTTATCACGCTTAGTTTTGTGAAAAATCCCACCTCCGATTATTTATAAATAAAGTTGTGGCGAAATATATTTTTGAAAACATGTCAAAGTAGTCTAACACTTGTAAATAATTCTAAGTGTTAGATTTTTAGAAAATTTCGCCAGAGTTTCCCCTGTAACTGGAGGTGGCCACGCTTTCAAGCGTATCATTTTCTTTTACAAAATCATCTCAACAATTTATCAAATCAACCGAATCAATTTTCAACACTTCAAATTGAAGACTAGTATGTAAAACCGCGTTGTTTCATGAACTTGTAGTTTTTACAAAATCTTCGGTGTAGATCTCGTTATTTTTAGTGGATCTATATATAACATAACTTAGTCTTGCAAAAACCTCGTTTTTGGGACAAATCACTTCTTACAACTTCCCGACAATTTTTGTGAACATTGTTATTTTGTCGGATCTTTTATTCTACAAGTGTTTCTACACTTGTAGTTTATAGAAATCGTGTTTGTTAACACTTTATCTATTTTTATAAAAACATGATTTTCTCGACACCCGGTCCTACGAATATACCACTTGTACATACGTAGATCGGCTTGTTTTAAATACTATTTTTCATGTTAAAACATTTTTACACAAGTTCATGTTTCCCGTGTGGTGGAGTTTCACCTTTTAACCCTTGTATACAAGAAACAAGTGTATGTCAAGATACGCGATCCGAACAAAGTCGGGTTAAACGATGATGAGAGCCACCACATCGTAGATCAGGCCATATTAATCAACATATTCAAGTACTACGACATTTACACGCGTTTTGAGCTTTTAACCAACGATATTCACGTTTTAGCAAACTTTAAAGTTCCATCAAGCGGGTTACCGACATTCAACCGACAAATATCTTTTTAACCACTTTAGACACGACCAAAAATGAGTTTTAAACGTTATACCTCTAGCTCGGGGCTAGGGAAGAAACTAGTCGAAAACTGCGTGGATAATAGCAAACGGTAGAGGTCCTCCGCGTTCCGTTTGTTCCGAGCTCCGTTGTACGTAACCACCGACACTTGTATACCCTTGGAATGTCAAGACTTGAACCGAAAAACGGATGTGGGGGTGGTGGTGATCTCGGCCGAGAGGAGGGAGAGGGAGAGGGAGTGGTGGTGAGGTGAAGTGTGTGTTTGTGTGTGTGAGAGGTAGTGAGGTATTTATAGAGAAAGTCGTCTCGATCCTCGTGCAATCCAATATAAAATAATAAAGGTGTACTCCCCGGGTCCCACTAGTTGGCCGATTCCTTTAGGATGCAATGGTGCTCGGTTCGTTTTCAATCGTTCAGTTACGGTTTAGTTTGGTTAAGTGCGTTACTTTGAGGTACTAACCTCGTTAGTTGCTCGATGCATTAAAAGCGGGTGTTAGGGTAATCAGGGACCCTAACTGGCTCAGAAAAATACCAATATTAATTTTTTGGCAATATTTTTATGTTCCGGGTATTGTCCGGTTGTTCGGTCGGATAGTAATCCGTTAAAGTGCTTAAGATATCCGTTAAGCGTCATAAATAATATCTTTAGCGACACAATTTATTCTGCAAAGTGTCGGGAATAATTCCTCATATTTTGGCACTTTATTAATTAGCTAGAAGCTAGTGTGTTGATAAAAGTGCTGTGTTTTGTGCTTAAAGTTCGTTTTAGGCACGTCCAAATCTCTATATCTTATTCCTAGAGACGTAATCATACAACCCTTGTATCCCTACACACACTATGGGTGTAGTAAAATAATTCGGGCTCATTCAGGCCTTTAGAGGCAGCGTTTGCCTGATGCTGGCTATACCAGCAAGTTCACTGTGTATCCGTTTAGTGCTACTGTGCTTTTGTGCATCATGTTTGTCACTAAGGTTTAATAAATAAGTAGTGTAGTGACAGGAATATCAAAGTATGATGCAGATATGTACAAGTACCAACAATCAAGTAGCAGTTTATCAGTAAACTCAGTAAGGCACAGTAATTAGGCAACAATTAATAATTAATTAAGTCGTACGGATACCTGGTTTTGAGAGGGTTGTCACAGAATTTTCATACATACAGACATTTTACAAAGGTTTTACTTACTCACTTACACATGAACTCGCTCAACATTATTGTTGATTTTTCCAACTTACATGTATTTCAGGGAACTAAAGATCTGGCGCGGTATGTTACGTTTTCCCGCTGCATAAGGGTTATGAGGTCATCCAAGTTTAAGGGATGTGACTTTTTCCTGGACGAGTCACAGTTCTTAAACTGCGTTTATTTCGTATTGATGTTTGTGTCTTCCAAACAATGTTTTATGTTATCAGGTTGCAGTTTCCGTTGCATGGGTCAACGCCTTACGACAATGTTATGTTACTTTTGTTTTAAAACTTGAATCAGTGGATGATCTTGCATGGTTTTATTTTCATATAGCTTTGTTATGATTAATCTATGGTATTAAGAAGTCACACCAAATTAACCACGCTTCCGCAAAGCCAGGGTGTGACAATTTTGATTCTTTTAAAGCACTTAAGGGTTGTCCCATGGACCACCCGTCACATCCCCACACTTACCCGTTGCTTGTCCCAAGCAACCCATTCAAAACTATTCTCAACCACAAACGATCAAATATGCAAACCAAGCTAAAATGTGTCGTCTTTTTACTAAATTTCAATCATACCGCAAGACACACCCCTCACAAAAACTCTCGGTGACAAGCAAGAATAACACATAATGCTAACCCACTCAATGCGTGTGTGTGTGTGCGACAATAAGCTTGTATGAAAATCAAATTTCCTCCTACCAATATCTAGCATGCTTTTGAATCAAAGGAACTTACGGGTTGTAACGGGGCTAGGTGCAAAGGTAGGAAAACGGTGGAATACATATGAAAGAGCTAATTGATTTGACCCGGTTTTTATTTCTACTAAATAAATAAAGTAAACATCACTATATACACAACTTCTTCGACATTCTCAACTACTAACGCAACTTGTATTTTTCTCATATTTTTCTCTTTTTTTTCAACCATATATGCAAGAACATCAACATTTCATACTACATTTCCTAAACCGGGTCATCTCAAAGGGTAAAATTTATATAGGAAGTAGGCTTGGGTCACAATCGAATGGTTTAAGGCACAAATATGGCTTTCTATGGACCAAACCCCCACCCCTCACAATACCAACCTGATATATGTAATGTATGAAGTCCAACCCACCAATCCCGCACTCTCACACATCTAGACGAGGCTACCTAAAAGTCCCCTATCATTTCCAAAAGCATGGTAACTCTAGGATTTAACAAGTATTCACACACAATTTCTATTTACACACTACACACACCGCCACTCAAACAAAGAAATAACTCTTATATGTGGCTCAATTCTCACCAAGAAAAGACAAAGAACGGGTGTCGATGTGTCAAATGGCACAATATCAAGTTTTCAAATTTTTACACTTTTCGCTTGGCTTTAAATTTTTTTTTTTAATTTCTCAAAAATTTCCCCCATCCCCACACTCGGCATACATTGTCCCAATGTATGGTTTTGAGGAAAAGATCGCTTTAACCAAAAACATCCCCACTTGCTTATACTCTCAAACCCCAAATTTCTTTTTGTATTTTTTTATATATTTTATTATTAACGACACCACCAACTTTCACAACTCAACAAACATATTAACACAAACACCACCCAACCTCCCAACCAAAACATAAACATACTAAATAAACAAAAACAACATGTACAAAGGAGCAAGATACGACCTGGCTAGTAGTATTTCGGCTGTGGAGGTCCGAAGATGGATGTCATCATATCGGTCCATTCACCAAAATCAAATGCTCCACCGCTACTGCTGCTTCCTTGATCACCACTTGGATTCGCCTGTTGGTAACTCATAGCATGTGGATCCACCCACTGAGAATGATGCAATGGTGGGGTGGGATATGACACACTACCATCATTCGGTGGCAATGTGGTGTAGTCCACAACTGGCGGATCTCCTACAACTGGTTGACCCGCATGCCATTGATCATGCATGCGTCTCTGGCGATCATCTAAATAGCGGTTGTTTATTTCCTCTTCATGGGCATACCTATGAGCACGGTTCCATTGCTCATTTCTATCATAGCTTCTCTTGATAGCCCTTTCCACACTAGCACCCATGAAAGTTTGTTGATCAAATAGCATCCGGTTTGGTTCACTCCATTCACCGAAAGTGGGAGGCCGCCTTTGTTCAATAATTTGACCCATATTCCCCGAGTGGGCCCAGTATGGATCATAAACCTGTTGTGCATAATCAAATGCACTCCCCACATAACCTGATTGTACACCAGCTCCGTGCACTCCCGCCTGACCGGCACCCCCTATCTGAGCATCCACCATGAATGTGTCTTCACGGTAGTCATCATCTCCACTCACTTCATCATCCGTTGTTTCGGGCTCATCGGCTTCACCCGGTCGTAATGGTCTCGCATCCACCTTCAACGCTCTCCATCTCCTCCCATCTGTTTTCAACTTGTGATACCTCTCCGACTCCTTGTAAATCCAACCTAGCCCAAGATTCTTAAGGTTGAATGGTCTAAACCTCTTGTAAGAACCTTTTTCATCTCCTTTAATCGCCCCATATTTTTTAAGCAATGTCGTAATCAACCGGCAATGAGGTATAATCTTTCTTTCCCCACTATTCTTGCTCAACCAAATGTTGTTTAGTACTAAGAACCGGAAAGGGACCTTGGGAGACCCATGCATCATCAAATATAAGATTGGCACTTCTTGGAACCGCACCTCCATCTTGTCACCCCGCCTTGGAACAACATTATACATACACAATGTCAACAATAACTTTGCTTCCATCCTCAAATTGCTTCTATATAGCTTCCCATGTGTTGTACCCGGAAGGAAGAGGTAATCAAGCATATTTTGCCATTGCGGATGCTTATTGGGCTCGTGATAGAGATCTTTGAGACTCGGGTAGATGTATTCATTGGCTGGCCCATCATCAAACTTTGCTATCCGGCGCAAAGAGTCGTAAGACATTTCTACTTTCACCCCATTACACCATCCAACTAGCCTCATCTTGCTTGGGGCCTTGAATGGGGGACATTCAAGTGATGCCACCCACTCTTGAATCTGCTTGTCATACATCTTCTTTACCTCACCATCATAACATTTCATAGCCGCCCCCCAACCCAATGCGTTAAACTTGGCCGTGACCCCAAATGACCCGAAATCAACCTCCCAGATCTCCTTTTCACAAATAAATGCTTCACCCCTTTGTTTAACTTGTTCATTTGTTCATGAAATAGATCCTCTCTCCATTCCGCGGGTTGGTCTAACAATGAACCGGATGTCCAATCCGTCTTCGGACCCCTTGGAGGTGCATCCTCCTCCGAGTCCGGGTCACCAACCCGAGCCAACCTCCTTCTCTTCGGTTGTTCCTCTTCTCTTTGGGGTTGCTTAGAGGATCCTGCAACTGCCTTTCCTTTCGATTTCTGCATATCTACACACATTCACAAACCAACCACATAAAACAAACCAAGTTAGTATTCCTACCCAATCTTCCCCACACTTGCTTCATGTTATGGGTATTAACGTACCAAAAACCAATGATTAATTCTTTCAAAAATTTGGCATAATGTCTCTAAAATTCAGAATTTTCCAAAATATTTTCACTAGACATCAAGTACATTCATACCCAAACATTCAATAGTTCACAAAATCCTACATCTATCATGTACAAGCAAGTGTGTGTGTGTGTAAGCAAAAACAAAGATGAAAACTTACAAACCTCAATGTACATCAAAGAATGACAAGAAATTGCATACCTTAGTGTTGTAGAAGATGAGAATCACAAGAACTTGAAGATTACACAAAAACCCACAAGAAACCACAAATTTTCGGCACCCCTATGCTTAAATCTATCCCAAAAACAAAGGATTCTTCGAGATATGAGTACAAATCTAGAATCCTTGTGAAATTTTACCCAAGATGGACTCAAAAATCACTAAAAACGGTCAAGATTTGAAGAAGATATGAAGTTTTGAAGCTATGGAGTTTAGGGTTTCTTTGGAGAAGAAGAAGAGAAAGAACTTGTGGATGGGGTCGATGGATGATAATGATATGTGGATAGGGAAAGAGTTGAATTTTATTAAATGTATTATTATTATTATTAATGAACTTTTCGGTTTTTTTTTATATACACATACGACGACATGCTGGCCCCTTTTATTGCAGCTCGTCGCCGTAACCTACGGCACCCTGCCGTAGGTTACGGTGATATCTGGGAACATGGGTGCACCGTAAAGCAGGAGCTAGGCGGCGTAAGACTCAAAATTTTTTTGTAACCGCCGTAAGCTACGCCCCCACCGTAGCTTACGGCGGGTACTGGGCAAAAAGGGGGGGCCGGCCAACTATTGTTAACATTTTTATTTGTTTTTTTTTAGCTTTTCAAAATTGTTTAATTTTTATAGTTTTTTATAAATATTGAGAACATGAAAATTATTACCCTACCCCTCGTTAAAAAGCCGTGTTGTCCTCAACACTATGTTCGGGAAATCCGTAAAAATTTCCCCACACTTATTTCGAACACCGGTTTAAACGGAACTTATTCAATTCAAATTAAACTAAACTAACTATTTACAAACACCAAACCTGGGCCTCTTTCACGTTTCTTCGTCATCCACCGGGCGTAAAATGTAACCCACTTTGTCGAGCTCGAGATTGTTGATATCGTTACCTTCCAAGTACGGTTTGAGCCGATTGCCCGTTCACCGTTTGTTGCTTATTTGTTTGTTCGTCTTGAATGTCACACCCTGGCTTTGCGGAAGCGTGGTTAATTTGGTGTGACTTCTTAATACCATAGCTTAACCATAACAAGCTATATGAATTTAAAATCATGCAAAGTCATCCATTGAAAATAAAATTGTCAAACATTGTCTAAATGGGTAAACCCCCAACAACCATTACTTGTCTTAAACAGTACAACTACTACCATAATGCAACATAAATAAACATGGTTCAGGGGCTATGGCTTGTCCAGGAAAGAGCCATAAGCCTTGAACCCGGATGACTCTGAGTCTAAATGCAGCGGGAAATCCTGCTAAACCGTGCCAGATCCTTAATTCCCTGAAATACATGTAAGTTGAAAAATCAACAATAATGTTGAGCGAGTTCATGCGAAAATGAGTAAATAAACCTTTATCTTTATCAAAAACCCTGGTATGTAGCAAATAAGGAAAAAGAGATCACCAATGGTTTGCAAGGCCATTGATATGTGTAAATGCAAGTAGGAAGGCTCAAACCTAGCAAATTTATGCGTCGGGAACAAAGTCATCCCAAGGTCCGTTCTGCTGGACCTGGGACTGGGCTCGCTACACCCAAATAGATCTACCGCTCCTGCCCCTCGGTCCCCACCCTGAGGATTAATGACCTCAAGTTTCCGCCTACCCATTCACATGATCTAAAAGTAACTCTCCTTACGCTAATCATACCATGTATAACATATCCATAATCATTGTAACATGTATTTCACCCCCGCAGTTTATAAAACTGAAAACAGTTAAGAGAAAAGGGGGACATGAACTCACAGTGAGCGCGTCACAAAATCAAGCAATCCAATATCCAAGTGCTGTGCAACGACCTACATGTGCTAATTCTATTAGACGGATGGCCGTGCTTTAGCTTCATAGTTTACATCATTGGAAACAGTTAGGCAACCGTTCCGTGTATATATTTGATACGCATTCTCCTTCCCAAGGATGGGGGATTTAAATACATGTGTATTTATATCATTTTATTAAGTCCCACTTAATATATTTTATTTCTTATTCCAAAATATATTTATTTTTCTCAAAAATAATATATTTCCTTTTTCTCATAATATTTTCCCAAAATAATATATTGACAATATACGTGCCGATGAATATTTCTGCGTAAAGCGTAAGTTACGTTTTAATGATTAGGTGGTAATAGAAATTACCGTTGTAACTTTTATGCTTGTCGTATAAGCGTTTGTATTATTTTGAGTTTGACAAAGTTTGTAAATATTATTTTTACTCTAAAATAATATTTATACATTTTCACAAAATAATCATAAACAGTGTTGTGAAAAATATATTTATTGAATAAATATTTATCACGTTTATTTTTGTGAAAATCCCACCTCCGAATATTTAATAAAGTCATGGCGAAATATATTTTGTAAATACTTTAAAAATAATTCCAACACTTGTAAATATTCTAAGTGTTAGATTTTTAGAAAATTTCGCCAGAGTTTCCCCTGTAACTGGAGGTGGCCACGCTTTCAAGCGTATCATTTTCTTTTACAAATCATCTCAACAATTTATCAAATCAACCGAATCAATTTTCAACACTTCAAATAGAAGACTAGTATGAAAAACCGCGTTGTTTCATGAACTTGTAGCTTTTACAAAAACTACGGTGTAGATCTCGTTATTTTTAGTGGATCTATATATAGCATAACTTAGTCTTGCAAAAACCTCGTTTTTGGAACAAATCACTTCTTACAACTTCCCGACAATTTTTGTAAACACTCAATATTTTGTCGGATCTTTTATGTACAAGTGTTTCTACACTTGTAGTTTATAGAAATCGTGTTTGTTAACACTTTATCTATTTTTATAAAAACATGATTTTCTCGACACCCGGTCCTACGAATATACCACTTGTACATACGTAGATCGGCTTGTTTTAAATACTATTTTTCATGTTAAAACATTTTTACACAAGTTCATGTTTCCCGTGTGGTGGAGTTTCACCTTTTAACCCTTGTACACAAGAAACAAGTGTATGTCAAGATACGCGATCCGGACAAAGTCGGGTTAAACGATGATGAGAGCCACCACATCGTAGATCGGGCCATATTAATCAACATATTCAAGTACTACGACTTTTACACGCGTTATGTGCTTTTATCCAACGAAATACACGTTTTTGAAGACTTTAAAGTTTCATTTAGCGGGTTACCGACATTCAACCATCAAAAATCCTTTTAACCACTTTAGACACGATTAATAATGAGTTTTAAACGTTATACCTCTAGCTCGGGGCTAGGGAAGATCTATGGCGAAAACTGAGTGGATAATAGCAAACGGTAGAGGTCCTCCGCGTTCCGTTTGTTCCGAGCTCCGTTGTACGTAACCACCGACACTTGTATACACTTGGAATGTCAAGACTTGAACCGAAAAACGGATGTGGGGGTGGTGGTGATCTCGGCCGAGAGGAGGGAGAGGGAGAGGGAGTGGTGGTGAGGTGAAGTGTGTGTTTGTGTGTGTGAGAGGTAGTGAGGTATTTATAGAGAAAGTCGTCTCGATCCTCGTGCAATCCAATATAAAATAATAAAACTCGTACTCTTGTCCTTCCTTGGTTGGCCGAAATCTTTAGGATGTAATGACATCCGGTTCGTTTTCAATCGTTCAGTTACGGTTCAGTTACGTTAAGTGCATTAAGTGTGAGGTCTAACCCCGTTAGTTGTTTAATGCATTAGGAAGCGGGTGTTAGGGTAATCAGGGACCCTAACTGGCTCAGAAAAATACCAATATTAATTTTGGCAATATTTTTATGTTCCGGGTATTGTCCGGTTGTTCGGTTGGATAGTAATCCGTTAAAGTGCTTAAGATATCCGTTAAGCGTCATAAATAATATTTTTAGCGACACAATTTATTCTGCAAAGTGTCGGGAATAATTCCTCATATTTTGGCACTTTATTACTTAGCTAGAAGCTAGTGTGTTGATAAAAGTGCTGTGTTCCGTGCTTAAAGTATGTTTTAGGCACATCCAAATCTCTGTATCTTATCCCTAGAGACGTAATCATACAACCCTTGTATTCCTACACACACTCTGGGTGTAGTAAAAATATTTTGGCTCATTCAGGCCTTTAGAGGCAGTGTTTGCCTGATGCTGGCTATACCAGCATGTTCACTGTGTATCCGTTTAGTGCTACTGTGCTTTTTGTGCATCATGTTTGTCACTAAGGTTCAGTAAATAAGTAATGTAGTGACAGGAAAATCATAGTATGATGCAGACATGTATAAGTATCCGAAATCAAGTAGCAGTAATCTCAGTCAAGCACAGTAATTAGGCAGCAATTAATAATTAATTAAGTCGTACGGATACCTGGTTTTGTGAGGGTTGTCACATTCTCCCCCCGTTAAATAAATTTCGTCCCGAAATTTTAAATTCTGCTTGTAGAAGCAGGGTCTTCTGGAAATAAATGGGGGTATTTCTCTTTCATTCGGTCTTCACGCTCCCAGGTGAATTCAGGACCATGTCTAGCATTCCAGCGAACTTTGACGAGCTTGACACTGCTCCGGCGGGTCTTGTTTATTTTCCAATCCGTGACCTCAACTGGTTCTTCAATGAAGTGGAGCGTGTCATCAATATGGATCTCGTCGGTAGGAATGGCAACGTTAACTTGAGTTGGACTCCTCTTAAGATTGGATACATGAAATGTATCGTGAACGTTATTCAGCTCGGCAGGTAGATCCAACTTGTATGCTACTGTTCCAATTTTCTCCAAAACCTTGAAAGGACCAATGTAGCGTGGATTCAACTTCCCACGCTTCCCAAAGCGTGCTACACCCTTCCAGGGTGATACTTTCAACAAAACCATATCCCCAACCTCAAACTCTTGAGGTTTCCTTTTCAGATCTGCATAGGTCTTCTGGCGATCACGAGCCGCGCTAATGCGATCTCGGATTTGCGCGATCTTATCTGTAGTTTCCTGAACTACATCGGGACCTACCAATTGTCTATCACCTGCGTCAGACCAACAGAGCGGCGACCTGCACTTGCGTCCATATAAAGCTTCGAATGGCGCGGCACCAATACTGGTGTGGTAGCTGTTGTTGTATGAAAACTCAACCAGGGGTAAATGCTTATCCCAGCTACCGCCTAAATCCATCACACATGCTCTCAGCATGTCTTCCAATGTCTGAATCGTCCGCTCACTTTGACCGTCGGTCTGCGGGTGAAACGCGGTGCTCATATTCAGCTTCGAACCAAAAGCTTCCTGGAAGGATTGCCATATCCTCGATACGAACCTTCCATCTCTATCAGAAATAATCGAGAGGGGTACTCCATGGCGAGTGACAATCTCTCTCATGTAAATTTCAGCCAATTTGCTTGTATGATCCTTCTCGCGGATAGGCAAGAAATGTGCTGATTTCGTCAAGCGATCCACTATCACCCAGATAGTGTCATGGCCCTTAGGCGTTCTCGGCAGCTTCGTAACAAAATCCATGGATATTTCTTCCCACTTCCATTGGGGAATTTTTGGTTGCTGCAGAAGTCCCGAAGGCTTCTGGTATTCTGCCTTAACCTTAGCGCAAGTCAAACATTGGCTCACGTAGATAGCAACATCGCCTTTCATCCTAGGCCACCAATAATAATCCTTAAGATCTTGGTACATCTTATCCGCTCCCGGGTGGATAGAGTACCGTGATTTGTGAGTTTCATCAAAAATAACCTCTCTTAAATCACCAAACAAAGGAACCCAAATCCTTTTCTCAAAACATAACGTTCCTTCCTTGTTTGGAACCAATATCTTCTCCATCCCACGGAGATATTCTTTCTCAAGGTTCTCCTCCTTGAGAGCTTCTTTTTGCGCTGCTCGAATGCGCGAGGAAAGATCGGTTTGGATAATCATTTCCATAGCCCTAACCCTTATGGGCTTGATTCTCTCCTTGCGACTTAGGGCATCGGCGACCACATTCGCCTTCCCCGGATGATACTTGATCTCGCAGTCGTAATCGTTCAGCAACTCAACCCATCGCCTTTGCCTCATATTCAACTCCTTCTGGTTGAATATATGTTGGAGGTTTTTGTGATCTGTAAAGATCGTACACTTCGTACCGTAAAGGTAGTGTCTCCAAATCTTCAAAGCAAAAACCACTGCGCCTAGCTCCAAATCGTGCGTGGTATAGTTCTTTTCATGTACCTTCAGTTGGCGTGATGCGTAGGCGATAACCTTTTGACGTTGCATCAACACGCAACCCAATCCTTGACGCGAAGCGTCGCAGTATACCACAAAATCGTCGGTACCTTCCGGTAAAGCTAAGATTGGCGCGTTGCAAAGCTTATCCTTCAACAACTGAAATGCTTCATCCTGTTTGATTCCCCAATCAAACTTTTTATCCTTTTGCGTGAGGAGCGTCAATGGCTGAGCGATCTTTGAAAAATCCTCAATAAATCTTCGATAATAACCAGCCAAACCCAAGAATTGCCGGATCTCAGTTGGCGTCTTTGGCGCTTCCCAGTTCTTGATCGCCTCGATCTTGGTTGGATCCACATGAATTCCACTTTCATTTACCACGTGCCCAAGGAATTGCACGTCTCTCAGCCAAAACTCACACTTAGAGGACTTGGCGTACAACTGCTCCTTTTTCAGTAGCTCTAAAATAGCTCTGAGGTGTTGCTCGTGTTCTGCCTTCGACTTTGAGTAGATCAAGATGTCGTCGATGAACACAATCACGAACTTATCCAGGTACGGCTTACAAACTCGGTTCATCAAATCCATGAACACTGCAGGTGCGTTTGTTAAACCAAACGGCATGACAAGGAACTCGTAGTGCCCATATCGAGTTCTGAAGGCTGTCTTCGGAATACTTTCTTCCTGTATCCGGAGCTGATGGTATCCAGATCGAAGATCGATCTTTGAGTAGAAACTTGAACCTTGAAGTTGGTCGAACAGATCATCAATCCTTGGCAAAGGATACCTATTCTTGATCGTCAGCTTGTTCAATTCTCTGTAGTCAATGCACATACGGAAACTACCATCCTTCTTCTTGACAAACAAAACTGGAGCTCCCCAAGGCGAGAAGCTTGGTCGGATAAAACCCTTATCTAACAACTCTTGAAGTTGTGTTGATAGCTCTTGCATCTCAGACGGGGCAAGTCTATAAGGTGCCTTAGCCACAGGCGCGGCGCCTGGAACTAAGTCGATGCGAAATTCCACTTGCCTCTGAGGCGGCAAGCCTGGCAAGTCTTCAGGAAAGACTTCCGGATATTCCCTTACGACAGGGATGTCTTCGATCTTCGGCTCAGCAGCCTTTTTATCCACGATGTGTGCTAGGAAAGCAACACATCCTTTCTTCAGACACTTCCTTGCTTTCAGACAGCTGATAATCCGCAACGGCGTCTCACGCTTCTCTCCATGAACAACAATGGTCTCACCATCGTCGGTCGAAATACGGATAATCTTCTCGTGACAAACAATCTCTGCTTTGTTACTTGCTAACCAATCCATCCCTACTACCACGTCGAAGCTTCCTAACTGGACTGGTAGTAGATCGAGAGCAAACTCACGCTCTCCTAACTCGATTACGCAACCTCTAATCACTTCATTGGCTTCTACTAACTTCCCATTAGCTAGCTCGATCGAATAAGGAATATCTAACTTACTAGCGGCTAAACCAAGCATGTTCTTAAATTCTAGCGATACGAAGCTATAATCGGCACCAGTATCAAACAACACAGACGCATAGCGTTGGTTTACAGGGAACGTACCAGTAACAACATTGGGATCCTGGCACGCTTCCCTGGCCTCCATGTTGAAAACTCTTCCACGAGCTTGGGTCAATTCCGGGCAGTTCCTCTTGAAGTGCCCTTGATCTCCACAATTAAAACATCCGGGCCTCTGCCCGTTTCCACCATTGTTCCCAGCCTGGTGGTTTCCCTGGTTTCGGTTCACGGTGCCTGCTTGGTTAGCACGGTTTCCATTTCCTCCTTGATTTCCTTGTGGGCGGTTCCCATTACCACCACGGGTATTTCTATTTCCATTTCCTCCCTGACCTCCCCGGCCAGCATTTGCCCAACAAGTCTCCTTCAGGTGGCCAACCTTTCCACATGCTTCACAAACTTTCAACCCACAACGACCGGAGTGATGTTTTTGACATGAGTTGCACTTGGGCTGTGCACCCATGTATCCCCTGCTCTTCTTTCCACCACCAACTGAATCTTGAGCTGGTGCATTCGCTTCTCCCTTCTTGACCACCGTCCCGGTGCTTTGCTTGAAACTCGAAAACTTCCGCTTATTACCACTAGATGACTCCACATGAGTCTCCTTTCTCTTGGGTTCAATCTCATCGAACTTGTTTAACCGAATCGCTTCTTCAGTTAAAGCCACACTCAGATCGATGGCTTCTGTGATGGTTGCGGGTTTGGAAGAAGTCACCATACTGATTATCTGAGGAGCCAATCCCCAGATGAAGCGCTCAACCCTCTTAAACTCGGGTGTTACCATATAAGGTACCACGTGAGACAGATCGTGGAATCTCTGAACATATTCCGCTATCTTCGACCCTTCCATCTTTAAGTGCCAAAACTCAGTTTCAAGCTTTTGAATCTCCGCGCGAGTGCAGTACTTCTTCCGCATAAGCTCTTTCAATTCGGCCCAAGACAGGGCGTAGGCGGCAGCTTCGCCTAGAGTTTGCACTTGAAGGTTCCACCAAGATAGGGCTCCATCTAGAAACAGCCCTGAAATGTAAGTGACCTGCTGGTCGATCGCACATTTGCTCATACGAATGGTGGAATCAGTCTTCTCTGCCCAACGAACGAAGGCAACAGCACCGCCCGTGCCGTCGAAGTTTGTGGGCTTACAGTCCAGAAACTGCTTGAAGGTGCACCCTGCACATTCGTTTCAACATAGGAACTGTATTAGCAGTTGTTACAGGAATCCGATTAGACCATGGTACGTCGTAAAGACTTAGGGTTACCATGAGTGGGATTCTGGTTGCCATTGCCATTGGAGCTACTCCAGCTGGGTCCTCCCTGCGATGCAGCATACTACTGAGCAATCGCGGCAGCAATGATTCCTTGCAGTTCTTCTTGAGTCGTGGGCATCGGCTGCGGTTGACGTCTTGGTGCCATTCTCTAAAGATGCGTACGTCGATTAGGCCATAGAAATCATACGTATATAGTAATAGTAATAGCATATAACATCTCATGTTATCAATATATCACACACAACATCCCATGTCCAACATCCCATGTCCAAATATAAAAATAATCAATCAAGTAAATCAGATATGATGAGAATGCGGCGATTGCATATATATCAAGACCATAAGCATAGTAAGTGTGTTAGTACATCCATCAATCACATAGGGGTTACATCACCCCTGTACAAAATACATCATATCAGTGTTACATACAATCAATACATCACATGTATCAACAAAATCTGTGTAGTCAAATGGTCTTCAAAAGCTGTGCATAACAATCGCGGCTGTCTCACCGGTGTCTACCCTGGTAACGTCGATGATCTCTAGAAGGGTGGTGGTGGTGGAGGATAATGTAGGCGGCGAAAGAGAAGCCAATCCTCCTCCAAGGCCTGCTGGGTGCGGATCACGGATGCAATCTGCTGCTCTAGGATCGAAAGTCGAGCGGCAATGTCAGGGGGAAATGACCGAAATGGCTGAGCAGATGAGGATGACGGACCAAGATATGGACCGAAAGACAACTGAGCTCTCTCGAGCTCCTGCAAACGCTGAGAATGGGAATCATGCTGGTGTACAAATGACATCAATAGGTCCTCTAGGGTATGGCCCAAATGAAATGGGTGGTATGGATCTGTGGGTGGCATGGGTGAGGAAGAGGACCAAAGTAATGGCGTGCTGGTAAGATCGATAGGTGCAACAGAAGATGGGATGGGTGCTATCTGAGGCATGACAGGTAATGGCATCGGTACATGGCCAAATGGATGGGCGGAAGAGCCCTCTCCAGGCCCCGCTGGAGGTATGACAGAAGGAATCTGAAACGAGAACTCAGGATGGTGAGCATCAGTACGGTGAGGAGGAAGCGGCGGAACATCCTCGTCAGCCGGTATCCAACCGTGCTGAGCCTCCTCGTCAGGGGGATCCATGTGCTCTGCAAACAGAGCATGCTCGGGCTCAATAGGTAAGGGATCAACAGGAGCTAAAACAGGATCAACGTGAGCAACAACAGGATCAATATGATCGACATGAGGGTCAACTGGAACGTCAGCGATCAGAGGGTCAACAAGAGGATCAACAACATGGTCAGCATCTAACAAAGGAATATCATCAACAGGAACATCGCCAAGTGGCTGACCCGCCAAAATAGGATCAACAGGAACATCAGCATGCGCCAAACCATGCTCATGTGCGGGATCGAAAACAGCGGCCTGCTCTGGAGCTACTGCAGGCTCGGGATCGTCAAACGCCATATCGAAGTCAAAGTCCGGGTCGATAGGATCAAAAGGGTCGGCAGGGTCAACGGGGTCCTCTACAGGCTGGTCCATATGAACGAACTCAATATCACGGTCTGGATCGAATCCAGGAGGAAATACAGGGTCAGAATCCTCGATATCGTCATGCTCAAAAACAAAGCTCGGCATAGGGGCGGCAGATGACGCCTGATCAGGATCCGAGTCATGAACGAAAAGCTGCGTGCTCGCCACATGTGATGGAGCAGATGCCACAGACTCAAAGGAGTCTGGAGCTGGAGAATGAACAGGCGAGTCTCCGGCAGGAGCACCGGCGATCATCAAAAGACCGCCAGCGGGCAAAAGAGCTGGGTCAGGATCCTCGTCCTCGTATAGCTCATCATCGAAAAGATCAATATCGCCACCAGCCTCGGCATCAAGCATAAGCTCATAAGCTGGGTAGGATGCAAGAGGAATCGGGGCGGGAATCACAGCGAGAGGAAGATCCGCAGCAGGACCACCAACGATGGGCTCATCGACGCCGTCAGGTAGTGCGAACGGCTGGAAGTCGTCGTCGTCTGTACTGGTATAATCCGAGGTGTGCACCTCGTGCTCTGATGACATACTCTCGTCTGACTCCATGGGTCGGGGTCCAGTAGTGTCCGAATCTCCTGTATCTGAGGTATCCATGAGTCTGTAATACAATCACAAGTATGTACAAATATCAGCAAATCAGGTAATCACACAAGTTACCACATAATAATCACATATTCCTCCTAGTCCCACTAGCCTCCCAGCCTCCCAGACTGTTCTTCCTAGTCCCACTAGCCAACTTTTCCCAGCCTCCCAGACTGACTCCCTAGTCCCACTAGCAAACATTTCCCAGCCTCCCAGACTGACTCCCTAGTCCCACTAGACAACTACCTCGATCGATTGGATCGAGCCTCGACCTCCCAGACCGAGCCTCAGCCTCCCAGACTGAGCCTAATATAAAAATATGCTCAACATTTGTTTATAAAAAGTTTTGGATCTGGACTTAAGTGGTATGCAGAAAAACATTTTCGTGAGAGCCCTAGTGATCATAGTCTAGACTCAAAATGAACCCTAGTTCGCTATGATCAGAGCTCTGATACCAAGCTGTCACACCCTGGCTTTGCGGAAGCGTGGTTAATTTGGTGTGACTTCTTAATACCATAGCTTAACCATAACAAGCTATATGAATTTAAAATCATGCAAAGTCATCCATTGAAAATAAAATTGTCAAACATTGTCTAAATGGGTAAACCCCCAACAACCATTACTTGTCTTAAACAGTACAACTACTACCATAATGCAACATAAATAAACATGGTTCAGGGGCTATGGCTTGTCCAGGAAAGAGCCATAAGCCTTGAACCCGGATGACTCTGAGTCTAAATGCAGCGGGAAATCCTGCTAAACCGTGCCAGATCCTTAATTCCCTGAAATACATGTAAGTTGAAAAATCAACAATAATGTTGAGCGAGTTCATGCGAAAATGAGTAAATAAACCTTTATCTTTATCAAAAACCCTGGTATGTAGCAAATAAGGAAAAAGAGATCACCAATGGTTTGCAAGGCCATTGATATGTGTAAATGCAAGTAGGAAGGCTCAAACCTAGCAAATTTATGCGTCGGGAACAAAGTCATCCCAAGGTCCGTTCTGCTGGACCTGGGACTGGGCTCGCTACACCCAAATAGATCTACCGCTCCTGCCCCTAGGTCCCCACCCTGAGGATTAATGACCTCAAGTTTCCGCCTACCCATTCACATGATCTAAAAGTAACTCTCCTTACGCTAATCATACCATGTATAACATATCCATAATCATTGTAACATGTATTTCACCCCCGCAGTTTATAAAACTGAAAACAGTTAAGAGAAAAGGGGGACATGAACTCACAGTGAGCGCGTCACAAAATCAAGCAATCCAATATCCAAGTGCTGTGCAACGACCTACATGTGCTAATTCTATTAGACGGATGGCCGTGCTTTAGCTTCATAGTTTACATCATTGGAAACAGTTAGGCAACCGTTCCGTGTATATATTTGATACGCATTCTCCTTCCCAAGGATGGGGGATTTAAATACATGTGTATTTATATCATTTTATTAAGTCCCACTTAATATATTTTATTTCTTATTCCAAAATATATTTATTTTTCTCAAAAATAATATATTTCCTTTTTCTCATAATATTTTCCCAAAATAATATATTGACAATATACGTGCCGATGAATATTTCTGCGTAAAGCGTAAGTTACGTTTTAATGATTAGGTGGTAATAGAAATTACCGTTGTAACTTTTATGCTTGTCGTATAAGCGTTTGTATTATTTTGAGTTTGACAAAGTTTGTAAATATTATTTTTACTCTAAAATAATATTTATACATTTTCACAAAATAATCATAAACAGTGTTGTGAAAAATATATTTATTGAATAAATATTTATCACGTTTATTTTTGTGAAAATCCCACCTCCGAATATTTAATAAAGTCATGGCGAAATATATTTTGTAAATACTTTAAAAATAATTCCAACACTTGTAAATATTCTAAGTGTTAGATTTTTAGAAAATTTCGCCAGAGTTTCCCCTGTAACTGGAGGTGGCCACGCTTTCAAGCGTATCATTTTCTTTTACAAATCATCTCAACAATTTATCAAATCAACCGAATCAATTTTCAACACTTCAAATAGAAGACTAGTATGAAAAACCGCGTTGTTTCATGAACTTGTAGCTTTTACAAAAACTACGGTGTAGATCTCGTTATTTTTAGTGGATCTATATATAGCATAACTTAGTCTTGCAAAAACCTCGTTTTTGGAACAAATCACTTCTTACAACTTCCCGACAATTTTTGTAAACACTCAATATTTTGTCGGATCTTTTATGTACAAGTGTTTCTACACTTGTAGTTTATAGAAATCGTGTTTGTTAACACTTTATCTATTTTTATAAAAACATGATTTTCTCGACACCCGGTCCTACGAATATACCACTTGTACATACGTAGATCGGCTTGTTTTAAATACTATTTTTCATGTTAAAACATTTTTACACAAGTTCATGTTTCCCGTGTGGTGGAGTTTCACCTTTTAACCCTTGTACACAAGAAACAAGTGTATGTCAAGATACGCGATCCGGACAAAGTCGGGTTAAACGATGATGAGAGCCACCACATCGTAGATCGGGCCATATTAATCAACATATTCAAGTACTACGACTTTTACACGCGTTATGTGCTTTTATCCAACGAAATACACGTTTTTGAAGACTTTAAAGTTTCATTTAGCGGGTTACCGACATTCAACCATCAAAAATCCTTTTAACCACTTTAGACACGATTAATAATGAGTTTTAAACGTTATACCTCTAGCTCGGGGCTAGGGAAGATCTATGGCGAAAACTGAGTGGATAATAGCAAACGGTAGAGGTCCTCCGCGTTCCGTTTGTTCCGAGCTCCGTTGTACGTAACCACCGACACTTGTATACACTTGGAATGTCAAGACTTGAACCGAAAAACGGATGTGGGGGTGGTGGTGATCTCGGCCGAGAGGAGGGAGAGGGAGAGGGAGTGGTGGTGAGGTGAAGTGTGTGTTTGTGTGTGTGAGAGGTAGTGAGGTATTTATAGAGAAAGTCGTCTCGATCCTCGTGCAATCCAATATAAAATAATAAAACTCGTACTCTTGTCCTTCCTTGGTTGGCCGAAATCTTTAGGATGTAATGACATCCGGTTCGTTTTCAATCGTTCAGTTACGGTTCAGTTACGTTAAGTGCATTAAGTGTGAGGTCTAACCCCGTTAGTTGTTTAATGCATTAGGAAGCGGGTGTTAGGGTAATCAGGGACCCTAACTGGCTCAGAAAAATACCAATATTAATTTTGGCAATATTTTTATGTTCCGGGTATTGTCCGGTTGTTCGGTTGGATAGTAATCCGTTAAAGTGCTTAAGATATCCGTTAAGCGTCATAAATAATATTTTTAGCGACACAATTTATTCTGCAAAGTGTCGGGAATAATTCCTCATATTTTGGCACTTTATTACTTAGCTAGAAGCTAGTGTGTTGATAAAAGTGCTGTGTTCCGTGCTTAAAGTATGTTTTAGGCACATCCAAATCTCTGTATCTTATCCCTAGAGACGTAATCATACAACCCTTGTATTCCTACACACACTCTGGGTGTAGTAAAAATATTTTGGCTCATTCAGGCCTTTAGAGGCAGTGTTTGCCTGATGCTGGCTATACCAGCATGTTCACTGTGTATCCGTTTAGTGCTACTGTGCTTTTTGTGCATCATGTTTGTCACTAAGGTTCAGTAAATAAGTAATGTAGTGACAGGAAAATCATAGTATGATGCAGACATGTATAAGTATCCGAAATCAAGTAGCAGTAATCTCAGTCAAGCACAGTAATTAGGCAGCAATTAATAATTAATTAAGTCGTACGGATACCTGGTTTTGTGAGGGTTGTCACATTGAATGTCAACATCACCAAATCTTCCCACTCTTCGAACAACGTTAGGACCCATCCACTTGCTTTTGAGTTTCCCCGCGAACATCTTCAATCTTGAGTTATACAACCACACTTTTTGACCCACTTCAAAGTTCTTTTTCCTTATCTTCGCATCATGAACTTTTTTCAGTTTGTCTTTATATGCGGAGGCACACTCATAAGCTTGATCCCTTATTTCCTCAATTTCATTCAATTGTAACTTTCTCCCCCGACCCGCTTCGTCATAGTTTGCATTCACCGTTTTAATTGCCCAATATGCCCGATGTGCCAACTCCATAGGCAAATGACATCCTTTCCCGTGCACCATTCGATAAGGAGTGGTGTCAAGTGGAGTTTTGTAAGCCGTGCTGTCACACCCCAAATTTCCACGTATCACCGATGGGCCCGATGGGGAGTATCGTGACGTAATTGATGTCATCATAGTCAAACAACACAATATATAAATACACAGCGGAAGCAAAAGATAAATATATTACATTCCGAATATAAAGTAATGTCAAAGTATTACAACGGAAAGTAAAGGATCCACAGGCGGGTCAAATAAAAGAAAACTGTTCAACAGACTTTAGGCATCTAGAACTTGCAAGATTCCTTATTAACGCCCTGAGCTTCCAGCCAATTACGTTCAGTACCTGTCACTTAACCCTTTTTGGAAAATACGTCAGTTTACACTGGTACGACTCATTTGAAAAGGTTTAACAAAATTGATTTGAATGCACAAGGCACAACATATCTTTTATAACTTGGGACAATTATCTTTATAATCTTGTATACAGATTTACATGTTCGTTGTACGTTCAGGGCCCGATGTAGAAATCGAGTCAAGATTAACAGACACGCAACAAGTATAGGCCCACAAGAGAGTGAGATACTGTTTCCCTTATGCACTGTCAGGGGTATGCCTACCCTCGTGCATAAGACGTGGCCATTTTATAATACAATGATGTCAAGGATATCCGGGACATGGTCATTAACCCCTAAAGGCTTTTATTTCAAACAATACAGATTAAGCGGGTTACCTCAATAATTTAGTCACAATACGACTAAACATTCAATACCCGACCAAGCGGTATTATTATAATACCGTATCCCAAGCCCGTATAGGGAAAATAAGTTAAAAGTATTTACCTGAGCTAGCAAAAGTAATTTATACTCAGCTGTATATTCTAATCAGCAAGCGCAAGTACTTCTACTGGGGCTCTCAATCTGGAACGAAGGTTTTATTAACCTATTAGATTCCTAACGGGTCTTATTTAAGTCGTAACTTAGACCGGTTAGTTTTAATGAAAGGTTTACGGTTCAAAACGCATGATTAAGCGAAGACCGGATTGGAATTTGATTTAGACCCGACAAGTTTGGAGACTTGTATATTATGGGTAAACTAAGCACATTCTGAATTTTGAGATAAAAATGATAAGGTTTGACCCGTTTTGGCTAATTTATGCAAACTAGTTACATATACTGAACCGAATGCGCAGGAGGCGTATCGGGTAACCGTAAGAGTCCTATACAGGTTTCCTAAGTCAATATGCTCTAAATATGTTGTGATATCAGTAGAATATCTTCCATTTTGCCCAAAACGAGTTTAACCCCAATATACGCCCCGTGGGGGTATTTCGGTCATTTTAAAGATTATAAAAGCGATTTATGGGTTAAACAGGAAATCTGAGTTGTCTGACCAGGTTATAAAGTTCAAAATACTTTATTTATTATTTAAAATCAGTAGCAATTGGATTCGTGTTAACATACTATGTAGAACTCATTTTATGTCCGAAAAGGGTATATTCGGTATTTACCGAATCGAGGTCATAACCGTAGGTAATGAGCAGGTTAAAAATAATTAAAAATCTTTAGAAATCTCAAAATATTATAATACATCAGTGGGTAAAAGGTTTGGTGTCAAAAATTGGGTTTAGATAGGCTTTATGCTAATTGCGCCGTTTACTTACCAAAAGGCGTTATAATTACGCTAATGAGCATAACTCCTAATCTAGACCTACAACTGATGTGAAAATTTAGGGACAACTTTATAAATCAGATAAGGATTATTGTCCTTTCACTTTTCCAAAATTCTCGTTTTATAGCAAAAAGGGCATTATGGTCAACATTGAGCATTTAACGGAAACATGCATATGGAATAGACAAACAATGAACCAATCCCAGAGGGTTATACCCCTATGTAACTTGGTCCTAAGGAAGTCCTAAGGCACTTCTAGACTCTACTAAAACGGGTCAGAACTGAAGTCAAAGCAAAAGTCAAAGTTTTGCGACTTTCGGTTCCGAACCGGGTTAAAACAGGAAATTGTCGGATCAACAAGCTTAGATCAGTTCTTAAACTCATTACCAAGTGATATGAGTGATAAAATAGGTTATACGCCTTCTACATTGCTACTTATGCGTTAAATCGAAAATTAAGCTTCTGTTGACTTTTTATAAACAACTTTGACCCGACATTTGACCTAGTTAGAATGGGAATCAGAGGGTGCCCTTTTAAGGGTTTAAAGCCCACATGATTACCAACTTATAACTACCTTTGTTTCGATCAATCACTGGACCAATAGTGATTAATCATTAAGTCAACCGTTATTTACGACAGTTTGACTTCTAAGCTAAAACTAATCGAAAACTCAATAAGGAAAGGTCAAGCATACTTACAAAGGTCCTATGCACGACTAGGGAAGCTTAGAAGGAGGTCTTGAGCTCCAGAAATGATCAGCAGATGAAGGAATGAATGAATGATCAAAGTGTGCAACAATGGGCTTTATATAGTGTTCATATCTTCATAGATTGTTGACAACAAGGTCTACCATTGATGTTTGATCACTAACAAGTGTCCCTAAATGTCTAGGGGTTGTTTAGGCAGCTCTTGGAAGTGTTTAAGGACAATATAAGTCGGTTAAGAGCTCAAACAGGCTGCTGTCACAAGTTTCTGCATCTGGGCAAGCCAGGCAGCCCGCGTAAGACTTTTATCAGGCTTACGCGCCCCGCGTGGGCCTTCTGATCTGATTTCCAAACTTTTCACTATTTGCAGGTTGGCTCTTGGCTTTTCGAAAGGGCATTCTTTGCATTATGAGCCCTTCTTATTTACATATAAGGGCCTCGAGACTTATACCCCTTTTGTTAGGTCCTTGGTTACAATGTTACTACCCGAAAAGTCATAACTTTCAACGTTTATGCTTTTAACCCCTAGTTTACGAATATTGTCATAACTTCCTCATTCTTTATCGAAACTTTGTGAAATTTTAACACTTATTCTAGTGTGCATAATTTACCGTTACAAAGCTTCGGGTTTGCTAAAAGGTCAATCAGAGGTATAACTTAAACATGTTGACACATTTAACCCCTGTAGTTTGTAATCTCTCACTTTCTTCCACATTTAGTTCCGTATGGTTCATGACTTATTTGTTTGAAGGTATGAGCATCATGTAGGGTTACTGTAAAGTATATTTATCCCTTGTTGTCATTTTGAACCCTCGAATTCACATACTTTCTATGTTTGTCAACTTTAGTCCCTCTATCGTATTCATTAACACGTTCAAGCTTATGACACGTGTCAATACATTATAGGACGCAAATTTTCGAGGTGTTACATCCTCACCCCTTAAAAGAAATCTCGACCTCGAGATTTGTTAAAGTGCCTGAAGTACTCTTTGTCGCATAATGGACTTAACTTTTATAACACATCTGGAGTCTTCCCAAACTCCTCAGGTGACCCCTATATTAGATACATGTATCCTTTTGAAGCTTCTTAACCTGTCGATTCCCAATCGATATAGGATGCTTATCACATCGTAAATCTGCATATCATTACGGGGTAGTGCTCCTTGATCTATTGGCGAAACACATCTTCTAGTTATTAGGGTGCAATGTATTGCGAGCTCCGCCAAGCTCCTAAAATAGGTTTTAGCTTATAAGCTACTTGATCTTGATACATTCGATTTCCTTCGAATGATTCTATATATATTCAGAGCTTAACTAGCATGAAAATTTAACAATTTGGCACACCCTTCCTGTGTGATATCTCTTGTTGAACCTTATTCCTTATCAAGAATTTAGGAGGTTTGCTATTTTTCGTAATCCTTGATTTTCTGCTGAATATTGGCTTCTTACAGATGATTAGGGATTTGTATGATCTTATTTGTTGTTTCCAATGCAACTTTCAGATCCTGAATATTGGGCTTACCAATCTATTGTCCCAACAATAGATGTTTAACATTCTACCTATACAAGGTCTCCAAAGGAGCAACCTTGATGCTTATATATCAATCATTATAGAAAGCTTATCTTAAGGTAAGATGGTTACTCCAACCACTGCTTAATTAATTTCAGGGAATAGCTAATCCTTGTCATTAGTCGAACAAATCGACGATCCTGGGCAGTTGATGGACTTTCCTGATCGATGCCTATTTAGGGTTGCGGTAATAATGCATAAGCAGAATGAACCGTCTTACTTAATTAATTATACCGAACTCTCGGAATATTGAGTTAGGCTATATGAATCCTCTATTTCAAAACTTACTTAATCAGGGTTTGCGACCCTTTCCAATAATGGTACTAGCTGTCTTGGAGATTTCATAATAATGATACAGCCCTAAGTGGGATATAAATCTTAACTCTACTCGCCTCTCGGGAGGTAAACAGGGTAGCCTTAGGAGAAGATAATCGAGATACAAGGAGATTACAGAGATTTTCCGAATCTCAGGCTTCAGTTCATCCATCCTTGCTTGTGTCAAATGAGTGACTCATGTACGAGTCCACAGATTTAATCAAAGACACTTACTTAAATTTTTTTTTTTCATTTTATAGATATCCTCTTTGAATACTACTGGTTGACTTTGGTACCATATGATTATTTGAATATCCTTGCGGTTCCATGTATTAAACCTCCATACTGATCAGGCATGGAAGCAATCTATGGAACATATTAAGATACACAAATCCTCATATGGCGCTTTCGTCATGCCATTTGGTATTCGAAATCAATGGAGATCAAAGGGATATCAATTTTTATAGGATGTTGTACTTTATCTGGAGAGAGGGTACATTAGGACTTATGATTGAAGATTTCTGACTGGAATAGAAGGAATAGTTCCTGTGAATTTTCTACCCGTAGGTTTTACCTTACGCTTAATATATAGGGTTTTATGAAACGTTTTTAAAAGTTTGCTATACCTATCGTTTATGAAGGATTTATTGGTATCCGAACCAAAATAAAAACTCTTAGCATTTAAATTTCTGATAAAAAGTTAGGGAAAGTACCTGAGGCCATTATTTATGAACTAGCTCAGGTATTTAGGCGCTTTCATTCTTAGGTTTTTCCTTCTTTAGCCGCATTTCCTTTTACATATTTAGGGCACGTGGTCTTGATGTGGCCTTTCTCATTAAAGCCGAAGCAGACTGCATTCTCCATGTCCTTGCAGTCCAACGTTTTATGTTCCCCTGATTTGCAGATCCCACAAGCCCTTGGTTGTGATTGGGATTTTGGTTCGAACCTGCACTTTCCACAATGGTGTTTCTTGCAGGTCTTGCATACTGGTTTCTGGTTGGACTTTTGTTTGTTCTTCTTCATAGAGCTCTGGGAGTTATTTTCCTCCCTTTTCCTTTTTAGCTCATCTTTTGTAATTGAGGCATGAACAAGATCCTCCTTATGAGTAAGGAAATGTGGTCCTAGATAAAATTTGGAGCGAGTAGCCTGGGGTTCCTTGAACTTTTTCATAGCCTTTTTCACAGCCTTCCCAACAGCTGCGTCTATCATAGTTTGAAGAACACCTTCGGAAATTCTAAGGCTCACAATCGTAGTATCATTGGCATGTGTCGCATCATTCATAACACGATCAACGGCTGTCTTATCTAAGTTTGCCATACTCGATATTGGTTCCTAACACCAATAAAACAATTTCTTAGCTGCAATCCAACAACTGTTATTCTTCATCCTGCTGGCCTTAATATATATTAACCATGGTATCTATAGACCATACAGGCCAATAAAGTACTAACATTCTTAAAGAATGTTATTTAATATATATATATATATATATATATATATATATATATATTCATTATGTTTAGCCTAGGTCACGAAAGACCATCAATGGCATTTAAGGTTTGTACCTAATCCATCATCTTTTTGACAGGGGATCACAATGTCACATCTGTCTTTATTATATTGATGAATTTTGGATAGCTTGAAAGCTGGTCATCAGGGTATCAAAAAAGAGAAGTTCCTAATATATACAAATATCAATCTAAGATTTGTTGGAGCGTTTTCTTACGTATCATCGGCAAATTTCCATCTCGCATTAAATGACCGGAGTCCTAAACAGGCGGAGACAACAGTCCTCAACAACTATTATTCATTATAGAATTATATGTGCCAGTAGTAACTAATTTCTGCATAACTGCTTGATAAGGAAAGGTACCTGCTATATATTTATCATACTGCACCATCTCCTGGGCGTTCATCCTGAAGACTCATGCGTTTGTTCTCTTGGCTTCTTCGGGCTTCTTCTGATTTCTAGGGCAGTTAGTCTTGATATGCCCCTTTTCGTTGCAACCGTAGCAGGTTGCATCCTTCAACTTCTTGCATTCCAACGTTTTATGTTCTTTAGACTTGCAAATCCCACAAGGCAGAGGCTGAAGCTCAAATCTGCATTTCCCCAGGTGGTATTTCCTACAGGTTTCGCACCTGGTCTTCTCACCCGACTGCTGGCTGTCTTTCTTAAACCCGGAACTCTTCTTATCCTCAGAGTTCCTCTCTGTCTTCTTATTGGAGCAATGAGAATCCTCATCCTCCCTTTTACGCTTTCCATCTTCAGAGGCTTTGGCAGCCTTGTTTCTGACTACATCGAGTGTAAGAGACAGTGACAGGTCTGCCGCTGACCTGAACGTAGCAGGTCTCGATGCTTTCACACTTGCCTTTATCTCTGGGGCTAGACCCCTAATAAAGCGAGCTATACGCTTTGGTTTCGGCGTGATTAAGTAAGGAACCAATCGAGACATAGTATTTAAACTTGTAAGGTATGCTTGACAATCTAAGTTCTCCATGACTAATGTCAAGAATTCAGTCTCAATTTTCTCAACTTCATGTTGAGGACAGTAATTTTCTTTGATAAGAGCAAAGAACTGATCCCAAGTCATGTTGTACAAAGGGATCTTCCCTGTAGCTTGGATCAGTGACCTCCACCAAGCTAGAGCTTCTCCTTTAAAAGATTGTGAAACAAACTTCACAATGTCTTGCTCTACACATCCACTGATGTCAACAACGGTGTCCATCTCATCGAGCCACGTCATGCAGTCGATGGCTCCTTTTTCTCCTGTGAAGTCTCTGGGCTTGCAGGAGATAAAATATTTGTATGAGCAGGTCTTAACTGGTGCCTCTTGATAAAGCACCACCTGTCTAGACGGGACACTCTTTTGATTTGACGATTTACGATTATCGTCTTCCTTTGACTCGTGTGATTTAGAAAGGGGCTTACTACGAGCCACAGATAGAGTCTTAGAGTGTGTATCACTTGATTCATCATACTGTCTTTCGAGAGCTTGTGTAACGGCATTATCTATTAATGCCCGCTGTTCCGCACCAGTTATATTAACTCTGGGAGCATCATTATCCTCCTTCGGATGGCTGTTGACCTCATCTGATCCGGCCATGTAGCTTGACTGCTACATACATAATGACAATTATTTACTCAGAGGTTATTTTGGAATCATCATTTTTGACGATTCATCAACCATGGTAATATGAACCATATTGGTTAATTTGTCAGTTATATTTAATTAGTATCTTCATTATAATTTATCCTAGTTATAAAACATTAAGGATATTAAAGTGGCACAGAAGGCCTAGTCACAAGGGCCGTCTTACATTTATAAGCCATGACTTCAGAGAGTCTAGGCACTAAGGTTTGAACATGTTTCATTACCTTTTCTTGACAGAGAGTCAAAGACATCAACTGTAATTTGTCCCTTAGGATAATAAGTATGGCCCATAGGCATTTCATCACTTATGGATGTTTATAATATGATCATCTTCATTTGATGATCTAAGCCATGATTTTAAATTACTAGGCTAGATAAGGGTTTGGAAGTTCCCAATGTAAAGATGACAAGTGTAATTTTATCATATTACTGTTGTCGGGAGCGTTAACATGTTTTCGGATGTTAACAAGAATCTGAATCTCTTTTAAACAGGTTTTTCCATCATAGCTAGGTCTTTAATGACATTCAAGCTAGGCTTTACCCCTTTAAGATTCTTTCAATATATATTCTGGTAGATCAATTATGAAAAGGGATAAATATTTGATTTATTTGATATATTATATTCATACAAAATGATAAAAGGAGTACATAATTGCCCTAACGGGACTTAAAAGGAATGATGTTGTCCATGAAGGGACTAAAAGATAAACATGTCTTCACAAGGATTTATTAAAGATACGATCTTCAGCAAAAAGGAGTTTTCACCTTATCTCTGAATGTTTTCTCCCTAGATGCACGTTTTATCCTAGTTGCGGTACGAAGCTCAGCATTTCTAGGCTCTGGATGAGGAGAAATTCTAATACAGCTTCTTCGCTTGGCGACGTAACCAATAAAAAAAATTTGGAAGCAATTAGTTCCAGATTAGAATTTAGAGTATTCCTATGTTAAGTCTAGACTCAGAAGTTTTTAAGGAATGTGCTACTGTGTCATTGAGATTAAACACAAAAGGCTAGTGTTTAATTCACCCAATGTTGGCTCTGATACCAACCTGTCACACCCCAAATTTCCACGTATCACCGGTGGGCCCGGCGGGGAGTATCGTGATGTAATTGATGTCATCATAGTCAAACAGCACAATATATAATTGCACAGCGGAAGCAAAAGATAAATATATTACATTCCGAATATAAAGTAATGTCAAAGTATTACAACGGAAAGTAAAGGATCCACAGGCGGGTCAAATAAAAGAAAACTGTTCAACAGACTTTAGGCATCTAGAACTTGCAAGATTCCTTATTAACGCCCTGAGCTTCCAGCCAATTACGTTCAGTACCTGTCACTTTACCCTTTTTGGAAAATACGTCAGTTTACACTGGTAAATACAATTAACCGACTCATTTGAAAAGGTTTAATAAAATTGATTTGAATGCACAAGGCACAACTTATCTTTTATAACTTGGGACACTTATCTTTATAATCTTGTATACAGATTTACATGTTCGTTGTACGTTCAGGGCCCGATGTAGAAATCGAGTCAAGATTAACAGACATGCCACAAGCATAGGTCCACAAGAGAGTGAGATACCGTTTCCCTTATGCACTGTCAGGGGTATGCCTATACCTCGTGCATAAGACGTGGCTATTTTATAATACAATGATGTCAAGGATATAAGGGACATGGTCATTAACCCCTAAAGGCTTTTATTTCAAACAATACAGATTAAAGCGGGTTACCTCAATAATTTAATCACAATACGACTAAACATTCAATACCCGACCAAGCGGTATTATTATAATACCGTATCCCAAGCCCGTATAGGGAAAATAAGTTAAAAGTATTTACCTGAGCTAGCAAAAGTAATTTATACTCAGCCGTATATTCTAATCAGCAAGCGCAAGTACTTCTACTGGGGCTCTCAATCTGGAACGAAGGTTTTATTAACCTATTAGATTCCTAACGGGTTTTATTTAAGTCGTAACTTAGACCGGTTAGTTTTAAGGAAAGGTTTACGGTTCAAAACGCATGATTAAGCGAAGACCGGGTTTGAATGTGATTTAGACCCGACAAGTTTGGAGACTTGTATATTATGGGTAAACTAAGCACATTCTGAATTTTGAGATAAAAATGATAAGGTTTGACCTGTTTCGGCTAATTTATGCAAACTAGTTACATAAACTGAACCGAACACGCAGGAGGCGTATCGGGTAACCGTAAGAGTCCTATACAGGTTTCCTAACTCAATATGCTCTAAATATGTTGTGATATCAGCAGGATATCTTCCATTTTGCCCAAAACGAGTTTAACCCCAATATACGCCCCGTAGGGGTATTTCGGTCATTTTAAAGATTATTGTAGCGATTTCTGGGTTAAACAGGAAATCTGAGTTTTCTTTCCAGGTTATAAAGTTCAAAATACTTTATTTATTATTTAAAATCAGTAGCAATTGGATTCGTGTTAACATACTATGTAGAACTCATTTTATGTCCGAAAAGGGTATATTCGGTATTTACCGAATCGAGGTCATAACCGTAGGTTATGAGCAGGTTAAAAATAATTAAAAATCTTTAAAAATCTCAAAATATTATAATACATCAGTGGGTAAAAGGTTTGGTGTCAAAAATTGGGTTTAGATAGGCTTTATGCTAATTGCGTCGTTTACTTACCAAAAGGCGTTATAATTACGCTAATGAGCATAACTCCTAATCTAGACCTCCAACTGATGTGAAAATTTAGGGACAACTTTATAAATGAGTAATAAGGATTATTGTCCTTTCACTTTTCCAAAATTCTCGTTTTATAGCAAAAAGGGCATTATGGTCAACATTGAGCATTTAACGGAAACGTGCATATGGAATAGACAAACAATGAACCAATCCCAGAGGGTTATACCCCTATGTAACTTGGTCCTAAGGAAGTGCTAAGGCACTTCTAGAATCTAATAAAATGGGTCAGAACTGAAGTCAAAGCAAAAGTCAAAGTTTTGCGACTTTCGGTTCCGAACCGGGTCAAAACAGGAAATTGTCGGATCAACAAGCTTAGATCAGTTCTTAAACTCATTACCAAGTTATATGAGTGATAAAATAGGTTATATGCCTTCTACATTGCTACTTATGCGTTAAATCGAAAATTAAGCTTCTGTTGACTTTTTATAAACAACTTTGACCCGACATTTGACCTAGTTAGAATGGGAATCAGAGGGTGCCCTTTTAAGGGTTTAAAGCCCACATGATTACCAACTTATAACTACCTTTGATTCGATCAATCACTAGACCAATAGTGATTAATCATTAAACCAACCGTTATTTACGACGGTTTGACTTCTAAGCTAAAACTAATCGAAAACTCAATAAAGACAGGTCAAGCATACTTACAAAGGTCCTATGCACGACTAAGGAAGCTTAGAAGGAGGTCTTGAGCTCCAGAAATGATCAGCAGATGAAGGAATGAATGAATGATCAAAGTGTGCAACAATGGGCTTTATATAGTGTTCATATCTTCATAGATTGTTGACAACAAGGTCTACCATTGATGTTTGATCACTAACAAGTGTCCCTAAATGTCTAGGGGTTGTTTAGGCAGCTCTTGGAAGTGTTTAAGGACAATATAAGTCGGTTAAGAGCTCAAACAGGCTGCTGTCACAAGTTTCTGCATATGGGCAAGCCAGGTGGCCCGCGTAAGACTTGTATCAGGCTTACGCGCCCCGCGTGGGCCTTCTGATCTAATTTCCAAACTTTTTACTATTTGCAGGTTGGCTCTTGGCTTTTCGAAAGGGCATTCTTCGCATTATGAGCCCTTCTTATTTACATATAAGGGCCTCGAGACTTATACCCCTTTTGTTAGGTCCTTGGTTACAATGTTACTACCCGAAAAGTCATAACTTTCAACGTTTACGCTTTTAACCCCTAGTATACGAATATTGTCATAACTTCCTCATTCTTTATCGAAACTTTGTGAAATTTTAATCACTTATTCTAGTGAGCATAGTTTACCGTTACAAAGCTTCGGGATTGCTAAAAGGTCAATCAGAGGTATAACTTAAACATGTTGACACATTTAACCCCTGTAGTTTGTAATCTCTCACTTTCTTCCACATTTAGTTCCGTATGGTTCATGACTTATTCGTTTGAAGGTATGAGCATCATGTAGGGTTACTGTAAAGTATATTTATCCCTTGTTGTCATTTTGAACCCTCGAATTCACATACTTTCTATGTTTGTCAACTTTAGTCCCTCTATGGTATTCATTAACATGTTCAAGCTTATGACACGTGTCAGTACATTATAGGACGCAAATTTTCGAGGTGTTACACGTGCGTTAAGCCCACAACGCATCATCAAGCTTGCTTGACCAATCTTTCCGATCTGTTCTCACCGTCTTCATTAGTATTTTTTTAATTGCCGGTTAGATACTTCCACTTGACCACTCGTTTGCGGGTGGTATGGTGTAGCAACGCGGTGGTTTACATTATATCTTTTTAGTAATTTTCCAAAATTAAAGTTTTTAAAATGTGAACCACCATCACTTATTATCACCCTAGGCACACCAAAACGAGCAAAAAAGTTGGATTGCACAATCTTACAAACAACGGAGTGATCGTTGGTCCTCGTAGCGATAGCTTCAATCTATTTCGACACGTAATCAACCGCAACCAATATGTACAAAAACCCATTTGAGTTTGGGAAAGGACCAATGAAGTCTATTCCCCAAACATCAAATACCTCCACTACCAAAATTGGTTGTAATGGCATTTCATCCCGTTTCGAAATGCTTCCCATTCTTTGACAATTGATGCAATTTCGGGCATATTCGCAAGAATCCTTAAAAATCGTGGGCCAATAAAACCCACTAGATAACACCCGATAACCCGTCTTGTTCCCTCTAAAATGCCCTCCACATGCCGATGAATGAGCATGGGTCAAAATCTCTAAAACTTCAGTTTCGGGAACACATCTTCGTATCACTTGATCGGGCCCGATTTTGAACAAGTCTGGTTCATCCCATATATATTGCTTCACTTGACTAAGAAACTGTTGTCGTCTCTTCTTAGTCCAATCATTTGGAATTGCACCCTTGGCCAAATAGTTCACGTAATGGGCATACCAAGGTGCAACAAAAGTAGAGACGGCCAACAAATGTTCATCGGGGAACCGTTCATTGATTTCACTTGGGTCATCAACACCTTCCAATGGGATTCGGGACAAATGATCCGCAATAACATTTTCACATCCCTTTTTGTCCCGAATCTCAAGATCAAATTCTTGCAACAAAACCACCCAACGAATCAATCGGGGCTTCGCATCGTTCTTTTCCATCAAATATCGGACCGGACTATGATCCGAATACACTATCACCTTGCTCCCCCAAATGTAAGATCCAAACTTGTCCAAGGCATACACCACAGCTAATAATTCTTTCTCGGTTGTGGTGTAGTTGAGTTGCGCCTCGGACAAAGTTTTGCTTGCATAGTATATCACCACCGGTTTCTTATCGACCCTTTGACCCAAAACCGCTACAATGGTCGTGTCGCTAGCATCGCACATAATCTCGAACGGCTTTGACCAATCGGTGGTTGCAAGATAGGAGCCTTCACCAATTGTTCCTTCAAAACACGAAACGCTTGCAAACATTCGTCAGTAAAATCAAATGGAACATCTTTCAATAATAAGTTGCATAAAGGTTTTGTAATTACACTAAAACCTTTAATAAACCTTCTATAAAATCCCGCATGTCCCAAAAATGATCTTACCCCCTTAACATTCTTTGGTGGGGGTAAAGATGAAATTACCCGAATCTTTGCCTTGTCTACATCCATTCCCCGGTCCGATATCACATGTCCCAACACCATGCCCTCTTGAACCATAAAATGGCTATTTTCCCAACTTAGTACCAAGTTTGTCTCAACACATCTTTTTAAAACTTTTTCTAATTCATTAAGACAAGATTCAAAACTTGGTCCAAAGATGGAAAAATCATCCATAAACACTTCAAGAGATTCCCCGACCATATCCGAAAATATACTCATCATACATCTTTGGAATGTGGCCGGGGCGTTACATAGTCCAAATGGCATTCGCCGAAAAGCAAATGTACCATATGGACATGTAAACGTGGTATTGTGTTGGTCTTCCGGGTGAATAGCAATTTGGTTATATCCCGAGTACCCATCCAAAAAACAATAATATTTTTGACCGGAAAGTTTTTCAATTATTTGGTCAATGAAGGGTAACGGGAAATGGTCTTTTGAGGTAGCGGCGTTTAATTTTCTATAATCGATACAAACTCGCCACCCAGTTACCAGGCGGGTGGCGATTTGCTCACCTTGCTCATCTTTTACTACCTAGATGCCGGATTTTTTAGGCACTACCTGAGTCGGACTTACCCATGCACTATCCGAGATGGGATAAATGATCCCCGCATCCAACCACTTGATAACGTCTTTCTTTACCACCTCTCTCAAATTTGGGTTCAACCTTCTTTGTGTTTCACGGGTTGGCTTTGCATCCTCGCTTGTAATAATTTTATGCATCACCATGGATGGACTAATACCTTTTAAATCGGCTATCGTCCACCCAATTTCCGCCTTGTGAGCCTTCAACACCCGTATCAACTCCTCCTCTTGAGCTACCGCCAAATTGGAAGCAATGATCACCGGTAGAGTGTCATTCTCCCTAAAAAATGCATATTTAAGATGTTTTGGTAGCTCCTTCAATTCCACACTTGGTGGACTTTCCAAGGAAGGTTTTGTACCCGAATCGATTTCTACCGGTAAAGAGTCCGTTTGATGAGTCCATGGCGGTCTTCCTTCTTTCACCGCAAGAGCCTCTTGCTCTTTCTCTTCCATCTCCAACTCACATGCATGAACCTGCAAAGACACATCACAAACACAAGAACCCAAAATTTCTTCTTCGAACTCCTTCGGGTCATATCCATCTATGAAATCTGCTAAGAAACACTCATCACCATACACATTAATACCGTTAGTAAAAACATTTAATCTCATTTTTCTATTACCGAATGTCATGTCGACCATACCATATCGACAATCAATAATAGCATGTGCGGTGTTCAAAAATGGCTGACCCAAAATAACATTTTGTTGTTGAATTCGGTCCGCGGATGAGTAATCTAGCACAAGGAAGTCAACGAGATAATAAAACTCATCAACTTTAACTATCACATCCCCTACGATACCCCGTGGAAGTTTATGAGACAAGTCTGCTAATACAACCATTGTCTCAACTCGCTTCAATGGACCAAAATCGTATTGGTCACATAACCCCCCGGTAGGATGCTTACTCCGGCTCCAAGATCCAATAACGCCCTTGCGGTTTGAAAATTTCCAACTTGGATGTTTATTAGAGGCGTTCCCGAATCTTGTAGCTTAGGAGGAAGGTCTCCTTTCAATACCGCACTTACCCGCTCCGTCAAGTCTACCAATTTAGGCACTTTTTGTTGCCTCTTTTGAGTACACAATTCTTTTAAAAACTTAGCGTAAGCGGGTACCTGTTTGATAGCTTCAAGTAAAGGAAGATTAATTTTAACCTGTTTAAAAACCTCCCACATTTCCTCTTTTTGAGGACCCCATTTTGAAATACAATTTTTTCTACCCGGATCTAATAAAGCCGAAGGAAACGGTACTTCACTAGATCCCTCACCCTCATTTATTTTTTCTTTTTCTTTAGTAACTTCTGGTTTTTCAAAATTGGGTTTTTAGAAGAAACAATGGGTGGTTCATTTTCTTCCTCACTATCTTGACCCGTTATATCCTCAACCACCCCATCAACCAAATCCAGTGAAGGATTGGTTTTATACTCTTTCCCACTTCTCAAAACACTTACACGGTGAATATTAACATTATTACCTCTTGAAGTACCATGAGACGGGTTTACCTTAGTGTCGCTTGGTAATTGACCTTTACTCTTCTTCAATTTGGACACTTCGGTGGCAAGTTGACCCATTTGGGTGGTCAAAGTTTGGATTGCTTTATCTCGGGCCTCATCCTTTTGTATGCGAGCATCATCCATTTGGTTCCTCTTTTGCATTTCCACTTGCATGCTCTTCAACATCTCCTTCATTTCATTTCCACCCGAGGACCCCCCTTGTTCTTGACCCGTTCGATATTGCCTTTGGTATCCTTGGTTATTCCCATCTTGATATCCACTTTGGTTATTGTAAGGTTGGCGCGAACCATAATTACCTTGGTTACCTTGGAAATTTGGGTTTGCTTGATTCGAAGGGTTCCCATAATGAAAATTTGGGTGGTTCCTCAACCCGGGGTGGTAAGTGTTAGAATTCATGTTGAAGTTTCTACCACCCCCTCCTTAACCTTGTAACGCATTCACCTCCTCATATTGCCCATCCAACATTCCTTGGCAATTTTTAGCCGCATGACCTAGTTCATTACAAAGAGCACAAACATCATAAATTTGGTTAGAAGTTTGTAAATTACCATCCCCGGCAACGGCGCCAAAATTTGGAAAATCGGTTTGTTTGTTTATGATAAATGACTAAATTAACGAATAAAAATTGTGGTTTAAAACAATGATGAGAAAAGGTGATCACTCCGGGATTCAGATTCTGTAATTACTAATAACCTAGTTCTGATTTTATTGGATGCTATTGATTGAATAGTAAATCTGTCACATCTACCAATTACCTATGCAGTTCAAAATCTTAATATTAATTGATCAGATAAATATTAAAACAAACATACATAGAAATCATTCAATCAACAAAAGCATAGTTGGATTCAAAACATAATTATAACTCTGACTGTCACTCAGGATTTGTCTGTCACACAAATAAAATAATTATGTAAATAGTCGGCTGTCACCCGACTACAAATCCAAATCTCAATACAAACAGAAACTAGAATTAAAAGTGTCTCACAAGAATCATTCACCCGAAGTGTCCACGAGGGATGTAGCCGCCCATCGCGGTTGAATTTCGTCTGCCTGTGTTTTCGTTTCCCCCTATCTGCCGTCGAAGATGATGATATTTATGTTGTTGACTTGTGAACAAAACCTCTCACCAATTCCAAAACCCCTCCTCACGTGATTATGGCCCAACTACTCTCAAAGTCCAACTTGAGCCAGCCCACATGAGTTATTGCTTTATAATATTCTTCCCTCAAAAACAATTGTATGCGTGTGTAGTGTTTTGTTTGCTCCAAGTCTCGAGGCTGCCGTGATATCTCCTTGTCTTTTCAATATTGGCTGATGTGATGATTTGTGAATTGTGTGGATGAATCTCGTAGCCCAAGATCTGCCAAGCCGGCCCATGTGCATGTATGAAAAGCCCACCTTCAATGATGATGTTTGTTGACCAATACCCTAGAACCTAAACCTCCTCACGTGATGATCATAAGATGTCGGCCCACTTTGAGTGATGATGATTATTTTATTATGCCACCAAAGATGTGTGTATATATTGCCTCCTAAAATAAAAGTTCCAAAATAACACATGATGCACTGCTATGATCTTCCAACCGTAGTCTACGGTTTGTACTTGCTGGAAACCATATGTCCCGCAACCGTAGATTACGTTTGAAACCTGCTGGAACTTTCTTTGCTACTTTTTAACTTTTAATAAATGAGGTACAAGCCCCATGGACTTCATTGTCTCGTGTTTCTCATATATTCAAGCTATCTCTTCGACCCGAACACCTACCGAATGATATCTTTTGCGTTGTTTATCATCCCCGGTGGTTTCGTTTCATCAACACCCGCTCTAACTTCACCGAATTAAGCGATTAACCTGTAAAACCACAAGAACTCGTAGTTATCCCATTCGAAGCACTTAACCGCTTAAAACACAATAAGATACGTAATTTAACACACTCAACGCTCATGTTTTGTACTCTCCATCACATCACCACACTTAACATTGATTATCCTCAAGCAACCATTACAAACATTACTCACCTTATTAACAAATCACCATTAGACCCCTTACCGAATTAACAATTTAAGGTCCCGAGTCATACCCGTCCCATAGACTGACACAATCGAGATTGACAATCTGACAAATAAATGATACGCATTTAAAACCACTTAAGACTAGCCTAACTAAAACTAACATGCTTATGATACTACACACATGCCACACGCCCCTCACAATGATCACTCCTCTCGGCTTAAACAAGACTAGCGTGTAATGTGCTAGTATGTATTTCACTCAAAACCAACTATGCTACCTTGCAATCATAAGCTTGTATAGCAATCATACCTTCAATGTATCAAATAACGTAACACATATCAAAAGGACTTTTGGGTTTTGGGTTAAGGGTAAAGGTAGAGAAATATTTTTGGATTTTTTTTTTATGTTTATATGGCGAACGCAATGAATATACCAAACCATGACAACTTATTCACAATAACTACTAACACATTGGGTTATTTTCGACCCATTTATTCGACACGAAAATAACAATGATCTTTGTTTTTCTTTTTTGCTTTTCTCATTTTTTTTTCTTTTCTATTTTTTTCTATATTTTTTTTTCTTTTTTCTTTTTCATAACATCACTTCTAAATTCACATGTTAATCATGGTTGGTAATCAAACGGGTCAAACAAGGTGTAACAAATGAAAGGTATAAGGCTCAACATGGTTAACTAAGGTAGGTGGATAAACAATCAACATATGAAATAATGAATGGATCCTAATGCCTTTATCATTTATGTGTATACGCTAAACCACAGTCTTGGTACGTATCAAACCACACAAGTTCTAACACAAAGCAACATATGGCCTACTCTCAGCAAATGAACATGTATTGCAATTCAACTATAATTCTAGTAGGCTCAAATATCTCGCCGAACAAAAGGAATATGGGTTACTGACATATAGCATGTGTAATTCCTAAAGCATGTTACCCCTAGTTAGGCATCTCTTCTCAACCATTATATAAAACTTGTCAGAAATACTCTCATCAAACTTAAAGGGACAACCATGACTAGGGATCTAAGTTAGTTTAATATCAGCAAGGAACCCATTAGCGATTGAAAATGTTGGTTTTCATGAATTTCAAGCATACCTTAGACAAAATTTTTCAATTTTTACCAATTTCAACCAATTCAAGCATTTAAGATCATCAATCCTACCAACCCTCTCTCGAGTTACCGCATCCCCACACTTGGGATACATTGTCCCCAATGTATGGTGCAATTTATAATCTAAACTCGAGAGATACCACCCGCAAACCATGAACGGATAATAACCTAGATGACTCAACACAAGGAAACCACTCCCAACACAAAAATTCACACCACCAAGTACAAAAACAAATAAAACACAGGATAGATAAACACATGCACCTGATCAGAAAACAAGTGAGTGTCCATGGCGGTGTAACTGTTGTGATCTAACCGGAACATACGCCCCTCATAGATTCTTTAAGATTTCATCGGGGATGTTGCCAAACATCCCCACACTTGATTCATTGCATCCGTGAAGATAGAATCGTAGGAACCTGTCAAAACACAAACACACCAAAACGAAACCATACAAAGTACAATACTCTACATCCTCGGGCTGCCTCCCGAGAGCGCTAAGTTTAAAGGTCTTCAGCCAGACCGTACCTGATTAAGCTCATGGTGGTCTCAATGCACACTTACCCAAAACATTTCCAACGAATGCCCGGAAATTTACATGCCATCTCCAAAGGTTTGTCAGTATAATTGGCATGTTCAGACTGCACCTACGGGTTTCGCTAATCCACTTCACGAGGTATACCTTGATGTCTTGTTGTATCACCCTTCTCATCTTCTTCCTCGAACCCTCTTCCCCACACTTATTAATTTGAATGATTGATATAGGGAGAGGTTCAGTACACACATTCATCTCATCAGACTGCTCTGCCTGCTCATCCTCACACACTATCTGATCCACCAGTGACTCTTCATCAGATAAAGGATTCATTGGTGTGGTATTATCCTCCACAACCTCATCCTCCATGTGAGAATAATCTCTAATATCAACAGGTAATGGTGAGAGATGCTCTTCTATTTCTATCTTCATTTTTAACTTCTGACACTTGGAAACTAGGCAGCTGATTCGATCTTCATCGGAAAGGTTGGGTGCTGATAAATACTGCTCGAGTTTGGACAAACTCACTTCCAACATAGCAAGCTCTTTCTCCTTCTCGGTCTGATAAATATAAACACCCTCGAGCTCAGAATATTCCTCGGGATGATACTGGCGGTATCCCTGATACGGTGTTGAGATGTACGCATCCATCATTTTCTTATTCCAATTCTCTGGATTTTCCAAATACACCGCGCACACATCATCATAAACAGAAGTATGATTACGACCACAACAGAAACATCGTCCATCCGTCCTTGGCTCAAAATAAACATCCTCGTCCCGATCATATCCATCCGAGTAATAATCATCCTCCATCTCTAGGTCAGAATCATAGTAATATGGTGGAGGGGAAGGATTATCATAGCAAGGCATTGGTGGTTCTTCCAATTTCGCTTTTACCCGTCTAAATCGGGCCTCGTGGCAACCAATACACGGGTGAAGTGGTTCCCCGCACAAAATGCATGTAAAAGAGCTGCAAAATATTGTAAGATCTGTCATCCTGCACAAACACAAAAACACAAGCACCACGCATAAATCTGAACAAAACAAAACAAAACTGACACTATTTTTGGATTTTTTTTAATTTTTTTATTTTTACTTAAACTAAAACTTAACACTAAACACTTTGCGCACGCCTCCCCGGCAACGGCGCCATTTTGATGTCTGTCGTTATGGACATGCAAAAACCAACTAAACTATGTAGATAGGATAAGTCGGATATCGAACCAGAGGAGGATTGTGGAAAGTGTTATTATGCTAAGTATTAATTAACTAATACAGAATTGGAAAATCGGTTTGTTTGTTTATGATAAATGACTAAATTAATGAATAAAAATTGTGGTTTAAAACAATGATGAGAAAAGGTGATCACTCCGGGATTCAGATTCTGTAATTACTAATAACCTAGTTCTGATTTTATTGGATGCTATTGATTGAATAGTAAATCTGTCACATCTACCAATTACCTATGCAGTTCAAAATCTTAATATTAATTGATCAGATAAATATTAAAACATACATAGAAATCATTCAATCAACAAAAGCATAGTTGGATTCAAAACATAATTATAACTCTGACTGTCACTCAGGATTTGTCTGTCACACAAATAATATAATTATGTAAATAGTCGGCTGTCACCCGACTACAAATCCAAATCTCAATAGAAACAGAAACTAGAATTAAAAGTGTCTCACAAGAATCATTTACCCAAAGTGTCCAAGAGGGATTTAGCCGCCCATCTCGGTTGAATTTCGTCTGCCTGTGTTTTCGTTTCCCCCTATCTGCCGTCGAAGATGATGATATTTATGTTGTTGACTTGTGAACAAAACCTGTCACCAATTCCAAAACCCCTCCTCACGTGATTATGGCCCAACTACTCTCAAAGTCCAACTTGAGCCAGCCCACATGAGTTATTGCTTTATAATATTCTTCCCTCAAAAACAATTGTATGCGTGTGTAGTGTTTTGTTTGCTCCAAGTCTCGAGGCTGCCGTGATATCTCCTTGTCTTTTCAATATTGGCTGATGTGATGATTTGTGAATTGTGTGGATGAATCTCATAGCCCAAGATCTGCCAAGCCGGCCAATGTGCATGTATGAAAAGCCCACCTTCAATGATGATGTTTGTTGACCAATACCCTAGAACCAAAACCTCCTCACGTGATGATCATAAGATGTCGGCCCACTTTGAGTGATGATGATTATTTTATTATGCCACCAAAGATGTGTGTATATATTGCCTCCTAAAATAAAAGTTCCAAAATAACACATGATGCACTGCTATGATCTTCCAACCGTAGTCTACGGTTTGTACTTGCTGGAAACCATATGTCCCGCAACCGTAGATTACGTTTGAAACCTGTTGGAACTTTCTTTGCTACTTTTTTACTTTTAATAAATGAGGTACAAGCCCCATGGACTTCATTGTCTCGTGTTTCTCATATATTCAAGCTATCTCTTCGACCCGAACACCTACCGAATGATATCTTTTGCATTGTTTATCATCCCCGGTGGTTTCGTTTCATCAACACCCGCTCTAACTTCACCGAATTAAGCGATTAACCTATAAAACCACAAGACCTCGTAGTTATCCCATTCGAAGCACTTAACCGCTTAAAACACAATAAGATACGTAATTTAACACACTCAACGCTCATGTTTTGTACTCTCCATCAATGCACGTGCGGAATAAACATGGAATATGCTCCAGGAATATCGCCAAGACCAAGTCCAAGCTCGTACTCTTGCAAAACGACATCATATTCAAAGTAGACAATCGTTAGTATAAGGATCCTTACTATGATCCATGATCCTGATCCTGCAATGCTTCTGAGGATCACTAGCTCAAACAAAAGTGAAGATCACAAAACCCAGCGGCAATTGAGGATCACAAATCATTGGAAAATCTTCCCCTAACACTTGCTATGACTGACTATTTCTCAAAGTGGATAGAGGCTGAAGCCTTTGCTCAAGTTAGGGAAAAAGAAGTGATATCCTTTATCAAAAGAAATATTATTACTAGATTTGGTATTCCTTCTGAAATTGTCTGTGATAATGGATCCCAATTTATTAGGAGTAGAATTACTAACTTTTGTGACAGCTGGGGGATTAAGATGATAACATCAACACCAGTCCACCCACAAGCTAATAGCCAGGCAGAATCATCCAACAAGATCATCATCAACAATTTGAAGAAGAAGCTTGGATCCAAAAAAGGAAAATGGGAAGAAGAGCTACCTTATGTATTATGGGCTGATAGAACAACTCCCAAGAATGCTACTGGTGAGACCCCATTTTCTTTGGTATTTGGAGCAGAATCAGTGATCCCTATAGAAATGGTGGTTCCCACTGCAAGAACAAGCATCCGTGATCCTGAAGGAAATGCTGAAAACTTGGTTCAAGACCTGGATACTATAGAAGAACTCAGGGATTTGGCAAGGATAAGGATGGCCAGTTATCAACAAAAGATGGCTGGGGCCTACAATAAGAATGTCAGGATCAGGAAATTCCAAGTTGGTGATATGGTATTGAGCAAAGCATTTCAGAATACCACCAATCCTGCTGATGGAAAGTTGGCACCAAAGTGGGAAGGCCCTTATTTGATTGAAGCTGGAGCAGGAACGGGGGTATATCGGTTGCTAACAATGGAAGGTGATTTGCTGCCAAGAGCTTGGAATGTTTTCCACTTGAAGAAATACTTCATGTGATAAGGATCCATGATCCTTAGCTGACAAATATCCTTGAAGGATACTTACAGGACAAAGGATCCTCATATTTATAATGATCTAATCTCAAACCATTTAATTCTTTAATTATCCTGTATACAAGGATAAGGATCCTGGATCCTTTATCCTCCTTTCACTTGATTCTGAGTTTTGCAGAAGGTTTGGGTATCCTTAACAAAGGATTGAGTATTCACAGAAGTATCCAGTTATCCTTTGGGCTTGTCCCCAGTTATCCTTTGGGCTTGTCCCTAGTTATTTGGGCTTGTCCCCAGTTATTTGGGCTTGTCCCCAGTTTTTGGGCCTGTCCCCAGTATCGCCAGTAGCACACGATGATCCTGGTACAGTTCATGGCAATGGGACCAGTACTCGCTTTAGGGGCTGACAATTTCATTGTACTGGCTGTATCCGGGATCCTACGTATAATAGTAGACGTACCATACATCCGTTCCCAAGGTTTCTAACGTTTTCACGTTAGCTAAGGTTTTGGCATTTTCATGTCACTAAGTTTGGATAGTCGCCAGTGATGGCCATACTCCAGTTTACACAAGATCCTTTGGGCTTGTCCCCAGTTATCCTTTGGGCTTGTCCCCAGTTATCCTTTGCGCTTGTCCTCAGTTATCCTTTGGGCTTGTCCCCAGTTATCCTTTGGGCTTGTCCCAGTATATTGGGCTTGTCCCCAGAATTGTTGGACTTGTCCCCAGTCACTAACTTTTCTCTTATATTGGCTTAGTCCCAAGTTGTATTCTGTTTCAGGTTTTCGAAGTTAAACAGTTAAGGATCCCTGATCCTTACCTCTTACTAAGGTTTGTCTTTTGGTTATCCTGGTTATAAATATTGAAGGATAGGATCCTAACTTGGATTCTCAGGTATGATCCTTAATCACTTTGATTTTATTCATTATTTAAGTGACCCTTACCCTTTGACAACAGAACTAATGATCCTTAAGTTGCTTAACTTTTCCGAATTTACCGACTATAGGATACTTGATCCTTGATCATATCCTAAAACTTTTAAACATGATTCGTTAAACTTAATAAATTCAAACAAAATGTATAAGAACAGTTGACAAATAAAGAATTCACGAGGATAACAACGCGAGAAATAAACAAAAAGTTAAAGTTTTATTTATTCACAAGATTTAAACCCTTTTAAGGTTGTCAAAATTGCCAACCCAAATTTCTACCAGCAATACGTGGCCCGTCCACTTGGGTTGGCAAAGGGTGTCCATGTGATAAGGTCTGAGTGCAGGAAATAAAAGTTTGAAGGATAACAAGTGGCTTCATCCCCCAAACAGAGGATCCCTCCACCACCTATTATCCTACCCGTTGTCCAAAGGATCGATGATCCTTAAACCTAGAGCTATTGTTCAAAGTACAACCCAACATTGTTTAAAACATCAACAACCACAATAAACACTATCAAATTGTAAAAAATGGGCTCTAGCTGTGTCTAGAAATGTCCATCATTGCCTATTCTTGCAGCTTACACCTTGGCTGCATCACCACCAGCATTACCTCCAGCTTGATCCTTCCCGCTGCCATTTGCCTCAATTGTCAGGACCTCCGTAGCCTCCTCCTCATCCTCCAGCTTAGACAGCTTTGCCTTCCAGCCCTCCTGGTCCCAGGTTGTCCTATCAAAGTCAGGATCCTCAGCCTCTTTAGCCATTTAGAGCTTGATTTTGTACATGGTGATCGCGGCAGAGACCTTGGCATCTTCTAGCAGCTCATGCTTCTCATGATCAGCATTTATTTGGGCCATGACCATGTGCTTCTGAGCCAGATTAAGGTCTTTCTCATGGGAGGAGATGGTTTGATCCTTGGCCAGGAAGAATTTCTGGAACTCCAAATGCTTCTACTCCGCTTCCTCAACGTAAGCATCAAACAGCATCTGGATCTTGGCGAATTTCTACAAGAACAGACAAGGTAAAGTTCAGGATCCTTAATCCTCGAGTGGGTAGGATACTTAGTCAGGATCCTGGATCCTTACCTCAGAGAAATACTCCTCGAACTGGTGGCGGATTAGAGGCAAACCTTCCAGGTTTTCAGCTTCAGTGGCCTTTCTCTTCTTTCCCCCCTTGGAAGTCATAGGCTTGGGGACTACGGAACTCGGGCTAGCAGCAGTTTTCCTGCTCCCGGAACGAGGAGCCACAGTGCTGAGATCAGTAACACTAAAGCGGGTGGCAGACTTTGAGGATTTTCCAGCGCCTGTTAATCCAAAATAACATATAAGTATTCTTGTTCTATTTTATCTTAAACATTTAATTACATATAAACATGGATACTTACTTGACATTGTGACTGAGCCTGAGGATACTTCTTGAGAATCCTTGGTGATTGCTTGGAATGATCTTGTTGCAGGATCAAGATTCCAGAAAGCAGTAATCCTTTCCTTCGTTGCAGGTGATGGAATGAGGTGAGAGACAGAAATAGCTGCAAAACACAAAGAAGAAATCAGTTATCCTTATAAGAACAGGGTTATCCTATGATCCTTCTATAAGGATCCTTTATCCTACCATGGGGGCCCATTTTCTGGGGAGATCCTTCCCATCCGGGATAGAATCCCTCCTGACAAAGAAGAATCGCTTCTTCCAGTTGGTGTCATTCTTGGTGGTTTTCAGAATTGGATGAGGTTCACCGGGTTTGTGTTTGAATAGAAAGCGGTGTGAACCATGGCTCACAAGGTTGTACAGTTCAGCGAGTTCAGACATTCCTAATTCTATATCCTCCTGCTCTATAATCCTTTCAAGGGTATACAAAACCCTCCACATCATAGGCATTGCCTGGACATAGGAGATGCCGGTAAGGGAGAAGAAAGATTGGGTAAAAGCAGGAAAAGGATAGGAGTATCCTATCAGAAATGGGGTAACTGGAAAGGTAACCCAAGTTTCAGAAACGAAGTCACTCAGGGCGGTAGGATCAAAACGTTTAAAAACAGAGTCTGCCGGAAAACAATGGCGGATCCTGTCGATCTCAGGATCCGTAAAGCAGCAGCGTTCTTTCGGAGAATCTTCGATAATTCCTTGGCTTTTAAAGGATTATCCTTTTGGTGATCCTTGGCAGGGGACGATCTTAACTTCATTGTGATTTGAAGGTTTCGGAGAAGAACAGAGTAAGAAAGAGAAAAGAGAAAGGGGAGAGAAGTACCTACTTGATCTTCAAATGAGGATTTAAAGGATGTAACGCACGAATTTAAATGCTCCTCAACCCTTATCTCTAACTTGAATTTATAATGATGATTTTGCAACGATGTCGCTTCAGGTGACGTATGATCGCTAACGGATAGTTCTATCGTAACGGCTATATATCCATTAGTTTGTTACGGATAGGATCAAGAAAATATAACTCGACAATTTACATTTTACTCCTTATATTTTGGGGGCAATTGCTAGGGGAGGATTTTATAATCCTAAGGATCACGGATCCCCAAGTGCTGCCGGGATCATGGATCCTCAATTCTGTTTGAATTAAGGATCCTCAGCAGGTGTTGCAGGATCAGGATTCAGGATCCTTATTGTTATCCTTGTACTAACAATTGTCTACCTTGTACGTAAGCTTGTTTTGCAGGAGCAAAGGCATGGACCGAGTCTTACCGAAATTCCTGGAGCATATTCCCTCAATATTCCACACGTGCTAGGCGCTTATGGACGTTATGGAGATCGTGGGGAGCTTTCATTATTTGCGGATAGTTAGTTAGTCTAGTTATTTCTAATTTAAAATGGGGATAACAAGCTTGAGTTAGAACACTTAGCTAATTTTGGCATACACACACTCTCGTAACAGCTCTCAATCAGCTCTCGAACACTACTCGGTGATTTCATACACTTTTTTGCACATTACACACTAGTGATCCTTGTAACAAGCTTGTTATCATCCCGAGTTGTAAACTTCTTTTGATTAATCTTAATTGGTGATCGGTAGTTTCCATCACCCAAGGTTTTTTATGCCGGAGCTCAACTCTTGATCAAGGGCTTTTTCCTCGTATAATTCCTTGTGTCATTTGTTCATTACATTTCTGTGTTATCCTTAACATTGTTCATTGATTCAAGCATCATACCTCACAACAAAAGATTTGGTTACATTATCTTTGCTTGATTTTTTGACCAAAACAGCATTATATTAACACAAAGATCTTTATCAACTGTAATATTACTAATGAAGGAATTTTGAAAAAAACATGGAACCGGTGTAATGTTAATTTCAAATGGCTCTTCTTTTATTAGCGTAGTTTGATCATTTGTTAACTTAATGCTTATCGTTTCGTCAATTTTAGTGTTTAACAATTTTAAAAACTTAGCATGAGTGGGTACTGAACAATGATTTTCGAAAGAAGATGACAAGAGATTAATTTCTTTAAAATTAGACTCTTCTTGAATTTTAACGTTGTCGGACTCACCGTTTTCGTTGTTTAACTCATGTGTCGGATTTTCACTTACTTGTTCTTCCATTTTTACATTTTCAACTATCTCTTCTTTATTATGAGTTAATTTTTCCCTTGCGCGGGATTCCTCTTCCCTTGCGCGGGATTCCTCTTCCCTTGCGCGGGATTCTTTTATTCAACGTTCGATAGTTTTAATGTGTTCTATTATCTTATCGGCTATGTGGGTGATAGAATAAGGATCTGGATCCTCAAAGCTTGAATCTGGATGTTCGATCATTGGTTCCTCATAATACTCATAGTAGATGGTTCACACCATTGTTCCTCATTGTAAGTATATGATGGATAAGGGTCGTAACTTTGTTCTTCATAATACTCATATGAGGTGGGTTGTTCACGCAATGGTTCCTCATAATAAGCATATGAAGGTGGAGGCTCATATCTTGGTTCCTCAAAGTATGAGTATGAAGGCTCATACCTTGGTTCATCAAAATATGAGTATGAGGGAGAAGGTTCATACCTTTGGTCTTCATAGGGTGTATATGAAGTGGACGGCTCGTACCTAGGCTCCTCATAGTAGGTGTATGAAGTGGATGGTTCAAAGAGGTCAAAATATTGAACCAAATGAGGGTTACCACAAATGGTGCAATAATCTTCCCTATAATCATCCTCCTCATAGGTGTAGTTGTAATCTCCTGAGTATTGATCCATAAGAATCACTCAGCAGACCACAACAGAGTCTCGGGACCAGAAAACAAAATAAAAACGGAAACAGAAGCTGGACACGGCCCCGTGTTCAGTGAGCACGGCCCGTGTTCAGGTTCTGTATCTGGGTGTTTTAATAAAAGTGACTGGTTTTGCGCAGCACGGGGGCGTGTTCAGTGAGTACGACCCCGTGTTCAGACTCTGTACCTGGGAGTTTTGAAAAAAAAATGTGCAGCATGGCCCCGTGTTCAGTGAGCACGGCTCGTGTTCAATCGACTGTAAATGCAAAAACTAACTAAAATGTAGAAAAATGTGCACACGTTTTAAAAAGGTTTTGAAAAACTAATTAGGCCGTCGATTTTAAGCTTACTTAAAATCCTTGTATCCCCGGCAACGGCGCCAAAAACTTGATGTGCGTAGTGCGTGATATATTTTTATGTATATTTTTAACCCTTTTTAACACTTTAGTCAAGTTTTAAATTTATAAAACACGATATTTTACGAGCACTAAACACACATATAGGCAAGTGTAGCCATGATGGAGCGTAGTATAGCGTTGGTAAGATACTGAGGTCGTCCAAGGACACAAGAGCTTTTAATACCGGTTTATCCTCAACGTCTAATCAAATCAAAAGTTTAGAAAAAGTTTTAAACATGAAAATAAAAACTAAAAAAAATGTTGAAAATAAAAATAAAATAAAATAGATAGATAAGATGAATCACTTGGATCCGACTCGCCTTTATTGTAACCTTTGATGTTTTCCGCACTTTTGAACTTTTTAAGAGATTATGTTAGTTATAGTAGTAGGCCCCTCTTTTGAAGGTGATGTTACCCTCAACCCAGTAGTTTGAGTCAGCAAGGATACAATCCTAAAGGGTTGGATTATTGAAAGATAATTAATTAAGTTATTAATGCGTAATGTGGTAGGCCCCTCTTTTGAAGGTGACGTTACCCTCAGCTAAGTGGTTTGAGTCAGCAGGGATACAATCCCAAGTAGCCGTGTTAATGTATTAATAGTAGTTTACATATGAGGGGATCAAGCCATTCGCACCCCCGCCATCCAATACCAGTGGGTATTGAAGGAGGTCCTAGTAAGCTTGACCCAGGTCCTTGCAGGATCTATACACTGAACAAGGCAAGAACCTTACCAAACCATTCCCTTAACCCCCGACAAGGTAGCCAACATATCTCTTTATAGACCGTAGAGATATGAATGGTGTAAATCTTTTATTTTATATAGACAGTAAAATAACGCCAAGACACCACGGACAAATGATAAGGAAGTTTCACCTTCAACATAAGAAACTAGTTATTAAAATCATTAATAAAAAACCAAATAAAAAGTGCGAAAAAATTAAAAAAAAAAACAAAAGTATTACACTAAATGCTTGTCTTCACCAAGTGATGTAAGAGACTTAGGCAAACATGGCCTTTGATTGTCAAGAATCTTACTATTAATCTTAGATCACGAGACTACTACACACACTCTATGATGGATGATGGATGATGGTGGTGGATGAGGGTGTTGTGATGGTGGTGGAGTGTGGGTGAAGTGTGAGAGAGGTGGTTTGCCAAGGGATGCCTTTGAAGTGAACCAAGCACCCATATTTATAGCCAGCACAGAAGCCTAGACACGGCCCCGTGTCCACCCTTTTTCTCTTTCTTCATTAATTACAATTTGTCTTTATTAGCTCCACACGCCACCGTGTCCGCTGGGCACGACCCCGTGTGCAGAAGCGTATCTGTACTATTAGATTTGGCAAGATTTTGCGTATCTTTGCGTTGACCACGCCCCGTGCTGAGCTGGGCATGGAATCGTGGTGGGTATAGAAGCTTCTACAGGTTTGTCTTTTGTGCTAAGGCTGACCACGCCCTCGTGTCCGCTGGGCACGCCCCGTGGTGAGCTGGGCACAGCCCCATGCTCAGCTGGGAACAGCCCCGTGCTCAGCTTTCTTCTTGTTTTTTGCTTTGGGAGATGCTGTCGAGGGGTCGGGCATTGTCACGGCCCCCGACCCGGTTTTACCCGTTTCAGGAGCCGCGGGACAGAAATCCCGTGATATTTATTTATGTGATTTTAGCAGCGGAATTTTAACATCAGGATCGTTTTAAAGCTAAAAACTTTTCCCGATTATTTTATTTCACAATTCGGGATAAAACCCCGATAATTTACAATAATAAGATTTTTCTGATAAATCTTTATTTCAAAACATATTTCTTTGTTTTATACTGAGCCACTATTGTAAGCTTGAAATGCTCTCCGGCACTTTTCCTGAATTACAGTAGATCACCTGAAACATGTTTGAAAAAGGTTTTGTCAGCGGGGAAATACTGAGTGAATCATTCAGTTTACTGAAAATGACATATTTGTTATAATTCACAGTATTAAGAGTTTTTACATATGTTTATTATCTACCAACTACCCACAGTATTTGTCACTCGACCGGATCTGTGACTGTGGTCATATCACCATTGGCTGCCCCAATGAATGACATATATCACTTAATTTTAGGTTCGCCCACCTAATGTGATTAAAACTGTAGTAATGTGCACAATACCCCACATACTGGCTGTAATTTGGTGATTACATAAACTTAATCACTGTAATTATAATTCTGAAAAATAATTTGGAGTATTGTAAAACAGTTGATAAAAAGAGAATGACTCACACTGCAGATTTAACACGGACAAAATATGATTTAGCCTGGTTAACCTAATTTCAATAATAATGCACACAAAACCGGGTTAGTGATCAATACAGCAGTCACGATAACTCACGAAATCAAATTCTCACAACGAACGATAAAGTGCAATACTTAAACATTCATCGATTTAACGACGAATGACAAAGTATAACCCAATGTGGGCGGCACTTAAACATTCATTGGATATATTGATCTCGGAAAATGAATCGTAATAGCGATCGAGTGATTACCCTGTTTTGCGGCAGCAATTCGAAAGTAGTGTGTGTGTTTATTTGTAGTATATGTGTGATAACTCATCGTACAGAAAGCGTTTGGCCGACGTTTCAACTTCCAGATTCAAGTCCCAAGGCCCTCTATTTATACTGAAAATTTGCATCTCCCGCGTGTCGCAGAAAAATTCGGGGAACCTCCCGCGTATCGCCTGGGATGCCAATTTAGGGTAGGGTAGGTTTCGTGTCCAGTAGCTTGGGTGAGTTGACAGTTTTGTTTAATTCAATTCAGACAACGAATTTAGAGGATAATATCGATTAGGGTTTAATCCCCCCTGAGTTTTAGGGGCCCTGATCCTGATTCCGATTGTTTCGAAAATTTTAGGGTTAGTGTAGGATTGCTTGGGTTTCTCAATTAGGGTTTTCTTAATAGCTAATTACCACCCTAAGCATTAATTTAGTGAGAGTTGTTACATCCTCCCCACCTTAAGAAGAATCTCGTCCTCGAGATTTACTGAAATAGATGAGGGTATTTTCGCTTCATTTCTGACTCTAGCTCCCAAGTATATTCTGGTCCTCTCTTTGAATTCCATTTGACTTTGACTAAAACTAGTCGTTTGTGTTTGAGAAACTTGATCTTTCGATCCTCAATTTGAAGAGGTTTCTCAACAAATTTCAGCTTTTCGTTTACCTCTATATCTCGAAGAGGTACTACCAGTGATTCGTCTGATAAACATTTCTTGAGATTGGATACATGAAATACATCATGTACTCCAGCTAATTCTTCTGGTAGTTGTAAACGATAAGCTACTGGTCCTATCCGTTGGATCACTTGGAATGGTCCAACATATCTTGGACTCAGTTTTCCTTTCTTACTGAATCGTACTATTCCTTTCCAAGGAGAAACTTTCAATAGCACTTTGTCTCCTATCTGGAATTCTAGTGGCTTGCGGCGATTGTCTGCATAGCTTTTCTGGCGATCTCTGGCTGTTTTCAATCTTTCCTTGATTTGAGTTATCTTGTCTGAGGTTTCTTGCATGATTTCTGGACCTGATAATTGACTTTCTCCTATTTCTGCCCAACATACTGGAGTTCTGCACTTGCGTCCATACAGTGCTTCGAATGGAGCGGCTTCAATGCTTGAGTGATAACTATTATTATAGGAGAATTCGATTAATGGTAAATGGTTATCCCAATTACCACCAAAGTCAATTACACATGCTCGGAGCATGTCTTCTAGAGTTTGGATCGTCCTTTCACTTTGTCCGTCTGTTTGTGGATGATATGCAGTACTTAAATTGAGTCGGGTTCCCATTGATTCTTGGAAACTTGTCTAGAAACGGGAAGTGAAACGACTAAATCTATCCGATACAATGGAGAGTGGAACTCCATGTAAGGATACTATTTCATCTACGTACAACTTGGCTAACCTTTCCATGTTAAAGGTTTCCTTTATTGGTAGAAAATGAGCGGATTTGGTTAATCGGTCTACGATCACCCAAATGGCATCATTACCTTTTCTGGTTTTGGGTAACTTAGTAACAAAGTCCATTGTTATGAGTTCCCATTTCCATACAGGCATTTCTAACTGTTGTAGTAGACCTGAAGGTTTCTGATGTTCGGCTTTAACTTGTGAACAGGTTAAACACTTAGATACGTATTCGGCTATATCCTTCTTCATTCCTATCCACCAGAAATTCTTTCTTAAATCTTGGTACATCTTATTGTTTCCTGGATGTACAGTATACCTAGATTTATGAGCTTCGTCTAAAATCTTTGACCTTAAATTTCCCTGCTTTGGTACCTAAATTCTGCTTTTGTGGAATTTCCAAATTCCATCATTTCCTTGTTCTAATTCTTTTAAGTAACCTTTCATTCCTTCGGCATCGTCCTTGATTGCCGTTTCCTGAATTTCTTTCAATTGTTCCATTAAATCTACTTGTAGATTTATTCTAAGGGCACGAACTCGCCTTTACTTCTCATGATACTTAGACTTAAGGCGTCTGCGACTACGTTTGCCTTTCCTTCGTGATATTGAATATCACAGTCGTAATCACTCAGGATTTCCATCCATCTTCTTTGCCTCATGTTTAACTCTTTTTCCCCAAATATATACCTTAAACTCTTATGATCTGTATAAATAGTAAACTTACTTCCATACAGATAATGTCTCCATATCTTAAGGGCAAAAACTATAGCTCCTAATTCTAAATCATGAGTCGTATAGTTTTCCTCGTGCTTTTTCAATTGTCTGGAAGCATACGCAATTACCTTCTTGCGTTGCATCAACACACATCCGTATCCTAATTTTGAAGCATCACAATATACCTCAAAATCTTATGTTCCTTCTGGTAAGGCTAAGATTGGAGCATTGGTTAATTTCTGCTTTAAGATTCTGAAGGCTTCTTCTTGTTTAGGTCCCCATTTAAACTTAATGGCTTTACAGGTTAGCTTAGTTAATGGTACAGCTATCTTGGAAAAATCCTTAATAAACCGTCTATAATACCCGGCTAAACCTATAAAACTTCTAATTTCAATTGCAGTTTGCGGAACCTTCCAATTTGTAATTGCTTCTATCTTAGCAGGATCTACGTGAATACCTTCGTGATTCACCATGTGTCCTAAGAATTGCACTTCTTGTAGCCAAAATTCACACTTCGAGAATTTAGCATACAACTTTTCTTTTCATAACAAAGTTAAGAGTGCATGCAAGTGCTGACAATGTTCGATCTGACTTTTTGAATAAATAAGTATATCGTCTATGAAAACAATTACAAATTTATCCAAATATGGTTTACAGATCCTGTTCATCATGTCCATAAATGCTGCAGGTACATTAGTTAACCCAAAGGGCATGACTGTAAACTCATAATGTCCATACCTAGTTCTAAAAGCAGTTTTAGGTATGTCTTCTTCTTGAACCTTTAATTGATGATATCCAGAGCGCAAGTCTATCTTAGAAAAATATTTAGCGCCTTGTAATTGATCAAAAAGATCATCAATCCTAGGTAATGGGTATCGATTCTTAATTGTAACCTTATTCAGCTATCTATAATCGATACACATTCTCATTGATCCATCTTTCTTTTTCACAAAAAACACTGGTGCACCCCAAGGGGATGAACTAGGTTGTATAAATCCTTTGCTTAGTAATTCATCTAATTGCTTTTTCAATTCTAGCATTTCGGTAGGAGCTAATCGATAGGGTGCCTTGGCTATCGGTGTAGTTCCTGGAATTAGATGAATCCTAAATTCTACCTCCCTATCTGGTGGTAACCCAGGTAAATCTTCCGGAAATACATCTGGGTATTCTGAGACTACAGGAATTTCCTTAAGTTCTTTTCCTTTAGTACAAATGATTACTGAAATCATATATACTATTCCTTGTTTCCGTTCATAATTAGCAACTTTCATTACTGATATGAACTTTAGCGGCTTTCGAGGTTTATCTCCTGTAATCATGATTACTTTTCCAGTAGGTGCTTGAATTTCTATAGAGTTTTTATCACAAATGATTTGAGCATGGTTGGCTATTAACCAATCCATTCCTAACACAACATCAAATTCAGCTAATTTCATAGGTAATAGGTTTGCAGCAAATTTATGACCTGAAAGTTCTATTCCTACTTTTTGCAAAACCTGATTGATTTTTACTGAATTCCCATATGCAGTTTCGACTGTAAAAATTTGCCTAATGGTAGTTAAGGGTAACTTAAGAGCTTGACAGAATGTAGTATTTATAAAACTTTGGTTTGCACCAGAGTCAAATAATACTTTTGCATAAACGTTGTGAACTAAAAACGTACCGGCTATCACATCCGGAATGAGCTCTGCTTCTTGCGTAGTTAGCTGGAATGCTCTGGCATTCTTCTTAGTAGCTCCTTCGGCTGCTTTGGGTTTATTATCTACTGGGTTGGCTAACTTAGGACATTCTGTTTTGAAATGTCCGGCTTCTCCACAATTGTAACAAATTATGGATTTCTTCCTGCAGTTTTCTTCACGATGTCCTATCGTTTTGCAAAAATTGCAAAGTTTGTTACATTTTCCAAAATGTTTCTTTTTGCAAATTTTGCAGAATGGCTGTGCTGAAGATTTCCCTGCTCCTCTTTTCTTGAAATTACTACTATTGCCCACCCTAAATCCTTGGGTAATTTTCTGGGCTAATTCCTTCTTCCTGTCTTCATCTCTTGTGCGTATCAGTTCATCGGTTAGGGTGTTAGCTAATTCTACTGCATCGTCAATAGTGCGAGGTCTCGCAGCCTTAACGATATTTCGAATTTCGCTAATTAATCCCCAAATATAGCGAGAAATTAGTACCGGTTCTGGCGAAGCCAGTGTTGGTACCACTCTAGCATATTCAAAGAATGTCGAAGTGTAACCACGACAATCTACACCTATCATCCGATGAGTTAGGAACTTATTTGCCATTTGGTCCTTTTCATACTCAGGACAGAATTTTCTTTCTACGAGATTCTTAAATTCTTCCCAAGTCATAGCATAAGCCCTATTTCTTCCTTTAGCTTGTAACACAGTGTTCCACCATTCAAGTGCTCCTTCTTTAAACAGATTTGATGCGTACATGACTTGATCATCTTTGGCACACTTACTTATTGCAATTACTGCTTCGGTTTTCTCTAACCAACGCAGTGATGCATTTGCCCCTTCATTGCCTGCAAATTCAGTGGGTTTACAAGCAAGGAATTCTTTGAAAGTGCAACCAGGTGTTGCAGCTTTCAGTTTCTTAGGGAGCGGCGTGTGCTGGGATTCATTATCATAATTAACATGATTATGGCCACCATTTATACTATTACTGAAGTTATCTTCAGTAGTACGTTTACTAGGAATGATATGTTGCGGTTCGATTGGACTTTTTACACCAGCAACAAATGCTGGAATAGCATTGGCTATCCCTTGAGCAACAATATTTTCAATATCTTGTCTAGTCATATATTGATCCCCTGGATGTTCCTCCGACTGATTAACCTCATTTACTGGTTCATTACCACTATTTTCCATCTGATAATATATAATAATTTTTTATTAGTACTTGATAACTAGCAATTTATACACAAACAATCAGATAATTCACAATGCACGTAAAGTCAAAACTTATTGATTTCTCGATTCTATTTTATATTGGTTATAGTATGCATCAATACACCCCAATATTTTACAACGTTTTATTCGTTATGTTACATACTAATTTCAATATTTACTTTTACTATTACACAACTATAGTTTTACCATTCTCCTATCCCTCGTCACTTGTCATCCTAAAAACGAAGTTCCCTTTCGTCATACTTCCAGGCAATTTGTCCCCCTATCTCCCTGATTCTATTTCCTGCATCTATCAACTCTTCACCGAAATGGCGAAGTTCAGCCATATTCTCAGTGCTCATTGGTGGATTAGGTAGGGGTTCTGGATCGAATTGCGGAAGGAAGGAATAAGGGTCGTTGACAATATTTTGAAATTGCCAATCATTCGTCCACCATTCTTCCATTTCTATAGGTTGAGCATGGACTATTGGTTCTGGGATTGCTGGTGCAAAATTCATAGGGATTGGATTTTCGATAGGATAGGTAAAAATATTCGTATTGACAGGCTGAATAGTCTCACAGTTTGCCAATAGAAAATCTATTTCATCCTGAAAAGTTATTCCCTGGTTTTGGTTTTGATTGGAGCTCTCTCCAATTTCTATCTGAGCTGGTCTAGAACCTTGTCCTACTTCCATTTCTATTTCTTGAGAATATTCCTCAAACTGTATCTCCATTTACCTAGAATCTTTCTTAACTTCAGTTTCCATCTCCGGTTGTTTACCAGTTTCTTTTGCTATTTCTGAAGGATTGTTTATTTTAGGAAGTTTCGGGACTGGCTTTTTCCTACGGATACGATGTCCCCACACGTAATTCTTCTTTTTCTTTCGTTTTGGCTTTGTCAAAGGTGGAGCATGGAATTCTACAGGTTGGTCCACATCAGCAAAGTATCCAGTAAACTCTTGGGAAACTTCTATATTCACCGGGTAAAGATTGAGGTTCTGAAAAGCTTCAGATATCTCGCTCATGTTGTGTAGCATATATGCAAAATGCACAAAAATGCTAAGTTAAAACTTTGGAGCAAAGTTTAACAAATAAACATTGAAGTTTTATTGCACACTATTTGTACAAAATAACAAGAAAGAACACACTCAGATTTATTTATTTATGTAACACCCCCTATTTCATGCTTGAAATTATTGAAAAAACAACACATAGTTTAATCACTTAAAAATTTAAAATTTGGGCATGACCCGTTCGCTTTTTGAACAACTTCCCTGTTTATAATATATCAAAACTCAAAATGACGACATCTTCAAAAACATAAGAAAGTTTTTGACATTTAAACTACCGATTCAAAACATCATGTTTAAGATATTTAACATTCACAAACAACTAGTTAATTTAAAACTTCAACACTACTAACTTAAACAAGAGTCTTAAACTAATAAGGCAACTACAAAAGTGCGGAAGCGCATCACGAGTGTTCAAGGTGTGTTCGTATCCAAGCGACGCAACGACCATCATACGGGTGCTTTACCTACATTCATTCAACAAACATATTAGCGTATTCATACTATCACAATACATATTCACGGATTTACAAGATATCTTACCAAACGTTCTATTTCATTCCAATTCATTCTAGTCAAGTAAACACAATTATTTTCCATTCATTTCCAATAACCCGTTTAGTAGGGATCAAGGAGGAGACTTCCATTAAATTCCTTTTTATCCGTATCCGAACCGACCCAATCACTATGGACCGATACGGATTCCTACTTTCATATTCTCATACGAAATATCTACCTTAATAGAATAACAATTATCAACGGAAATAATATCAATAAACTCACAACTAAACATGTAAGTAACGAACTTACCTCGATCTTGTGACTTTGTTTGTGATCCGGAACTAGCTCCTTCTTCTTTCGATCCTACATGAATTCGTTCTTATTTAGATCATCATTCTTACAATCATAATCATACTTTCAAGCATTCAATGTCACTCATATAACAATTAACAATGCATTAACTTTCAACATATCAAAACCATTAGCTCATGATTTATTCAAGACTACTTAGATTTCATTGAGGCATTTAATCAAACACCTAACATGCGTACTACTTATCAAGCCTTGTGTACATGTATCCTATGCATAAATTCACTAGAATACATCACTTTTCACATAATCAACCAATCATGTCCAATTATTCATTCTACACAATATAATCTACCAATACCCTATCATTCATACAATTCTTATTTGAAGATTTACTCAACTAATCAACAATCTATTCACTATCATGCTAGAACAAGTGGGTTTTTCCCAAAATCTTTAGTAATTCGAATTCATGCCCAATATACCTTCTACATAATGATTCTAACTCACATGCAATCTGATTTCATACTAAATCACGAATTGGTGTAAACCCTAGTTCATCATCATACATGAAAATATGAGATTTCATCTTACCTTATGCTCAAAACACTGAGATTAGTGAGTATTTAGACATTAGCATTCGATTTGTAACATGAATCCTCCATAATTGTACTGAATTTGTAGTTAATTGAGCAAGCTAGGGTTCTTCCCCTTCCCCCTTCTCTGGTCGCGACCAACACCCAGAACATTCTGGGTTTTAATTTTTACTAATTAATCTTATTTTACATGTTATTAAAATGTTACACAATCTACCCTCAATTTTGGTTTAAGAACCCTTATAACCCATTCCATAATTTTTATAAACTTTCTTTAGATTTTTAATACAATTAGCACAACTTATTGTATAATGCTTGTAAATGTTGAGACATCCTATTTTATAAATTATGGGATGTTACAAATCTACCCCCCTTAAAAGAGGTTTCGTCCCCGAAACCTTAATACGTACCAAAAAGAGACGGGTAGTGCTTTCGCATTTCATCTTCAGATTCCCAAGTTAGATCCGATCCTTTCCGATGCCGCCATTGCACTAACACTTGTCGAATGGCCTTGTTTCGTAAATGCTTTACTTTGGAATCTTTGATAGCTACCGGCTTTTCAATATAATTCATTTTATCATCCAATTCAATGTCATCAAGTGACACATGCGCTATATCATCCGCGAGGCACCTTCTTAGTTGAGACACGTGAAACGTGTTATGGATTCCATCCAGAGCTGGAGGTAATTCTAACCGGTATGCCACTTTACCAACACGAGACACTATTCTGAACGGTCCGATGTACCGAGGACCCAATTTTCCCCGTTTGCGGAACCGTATTATGCCCTTCCACGGCGAGACCTTTAAAAACACACGATCACCTTCTTGAAATTCGATAGGGCGTTTTCTTTTATCGGCATAGGATTTTTGCCTGTCTTGCGCCGCCTTCAAACGATCCCGGACTTGATCAATCTTTTCATTCGTTATTGCCACAACATCTTTAGGCGCGAGTTCCCGTTGCCCGATTTCTCCCCAGCATACAGGAGTTCTACACTTTCTACCGTACAACATTTCGTATGGCGCCATTTTGATACTACTTTGATAACTGTTGTTGTACGCGAACTCTACTAACGGTAAATGGTTGTCCCAATTACCCCCAAGGTCTATGACGCAAGCCCTCAACATATCTAATAACGTTTGTATAGTTCTTTCCGACTGTCCATCCGTCTGCGGATGGTAGGCGGTACTTAATCGCAAATTCGTGCCCACATCTTCGTGAAATTTTCGCCAAAATCGAGACGTGAATCTTGTGTCACGATCCGACACAATAGACACGGGTACTCCGTGACGAGCAATTATTTCATTCATGTAAATTTCTGCCAACTTCTCGGATGAAATAGTTTCTCGTATGGGTAAAAAGTGAGCACTCTTTGTGAGTCGATCGACTATGACCCAAATCGCGTCATGACCTTGTTTTGTTCTGGGAAGCTTTGTAACAAGATCCATGGTTATGTCTTCCCACTTCCAAACTGGTATCTCTAAAGATTGCAATTTACCATATGGCTTTTGGTGCTCCGCCTTCACTTGGGAACACGTCAAGCACTTAGCCACGTACTTAACAATGTCGCGTTTCATTCCAGGCCACCAATACCCTTTCTTTAAATCTTGATACATTTTTGTAGCTCCAGGATGTACCGTATAACGAGATTTGTGAGCCTCCTCTAGCAATAATGATTTCACCTCGGATAACCAAGGTACCCAGATTCGGTCATACCTGGTCATGATGCCATCAGCATTCATCTTTAATTCCCCAATCAGGCCCTTCATTCTTTCCTTCTTCGGATCACCATTTAAGGATTTTATTTGAGCCTCTTTGATCATCTCCAAAAGTTTAGGGGTGACAGTCATTTTCATTGACTTAACTTGTATGGGTGATGGGTATTCCTTCCGGCTTAACGCATCTGCTACAACATTGGCTTTCCCGGGATGATAAAGAATTTCACAATCATAATCCTTAATTAATTCTAACCACCTTCGTTGTCTCATATTCAATTCTTTTTGTTCGAAGAAATACTTGAGACTTTTGTGATCCGAATAAATGGTACATTTAATTCCGTACAAATAATGTCGCCACAATTTCAACGCGAATACTACTGCAGCCAATTCTAAATCGTGTGTTGGGTAGTTACTTTCATCTGGTTTAAGCTGCCTTGAAGCATATGCTATCACTTTACCCCGTTGCATTAAAACAGCCCCCAAGCCCTGATGTGAAGCATCAGTATATACTACCAAGTCTTCTGAACCTTCGGGTAAGGTTAGAATTGGGGCGTCAGACAGCTTATCCTTCAAGGTTTGGAAAGCCTTCTCTTGCTCAACTTCCCACACAAACTTCTCATTCTTCTTGGTTAGACTGGTTAAAGGTAACGCTATTTTGGAAAAATCCTGTATAAACCTTCGGTAATACCCAGCCAATCCCAGAAAACTTCTCACTTCACTCGGGTTCTTAGGAGGAACCCAGTTCACAACAGCCTCTACTTTAGTTGGGTCTACCAAGACACCATCTTTATTAATGACGTGGCCAAGAAATTGCACCTCTCTAAGCCAGGAGGCACATTTGGAAAACTTAGCGTATAACTTCTCTTTCCGAAGAATCTCTAACACTTCACGCAAATGATTTGCATGTTCGGCTCTACTGCGAGAGTACACAAGGATATCATCTATAAATACTATAACAGACTTATCCAGCATGGGCCGACATACTCTATTCATCAAATCCATGAAAGAGGCCGGGGCGTTAGTCAGTCCGAATGGCATTACTAAAAACTCGTAATGCCCGTATCGGGTCCTGAACGCAGTTTTCGCAACATCTTCTTCCCGTACCCGAAGTTGGTGATACCCCGAACGCAAATCGATCTTTGAAAACCAACTTGCTCCTTGCAGTTGGTCAAAAAGATCATCTATTCGAGGTAAAGGGTATTTATTCTTCACAGTCAACTTGTTCAAATCTCGATAATCTATACACATGCGCATCGTGCCGTCTTTCTTTTTCACAAAGAGTACTGGGGCTCCCCAAGGCGACACACTCGGGCGTACAAAACCCTTATCGAGTAATTCCTGTATCTGTGTCATTAGCTCTCGCATCTCAGTGGGAGCTAATCTATAAGGAGCTTTAGCCACTGGCTTGGCACCCGGGTTTAATTCGATTCGGAATTCCACCTCTCGCTCAGGTGGCAATCCCGGTAATTCATCCGGAAACACATCCACATATTCATTCACCACTTCTACTTCTCCAATTTCAGGCACCTTCTGTCTTGTATCCACTACATAAACCAAGTAAACCTTACCCTCATTCCTTGCGTGCTTCACCGCCTCGACAATCGTGCACAGTTTTGTCTCTAACTTTCTTTCCCCACAAATGCTTATTCGAGCCCCACTAGGTGAGAATACATGAATAACTTTCGCCTCGCATCGAATTTCCGCGTGATAGCGGGATAACCAATCCATCCCGACTACCACCTTAAATTCCCCCAAAGTCATAGGAATGAGATCTATTTCAAATTCTTCGTTTTCTATGGTTATCTTACAATTCTTACAAATTTCACATAACAAATAACTTTTACTATCCGCTACTTCTACTTCTAAGGGTGCAGACATTCGTTCCTTTCTAAAAGAGGGATAACACATAAGTTCGTCTGACACGAAAGATTTGCTAGCACCAGAATCGAATAACATATTCACGGGTATTTGGTTGATTAAGAAAATACCTGACACGACATTTGGTGAGGCCTTGGCTTCCTCGGTAGTAATCTGAAACATTCTTCCCCGAGCCTTCTGATTTTCATTCTTCTTTTCATCCTTCTGCCCTTGTTGTTTAAGCTTTGGACAGTCAGCTTTTACATGACCGGGAGTGAAACAATTGAAACACGTCCTCACGGGACTAGGGCACTTAAAGTAAGGATGTCCCTCCTGGCCACAGTTGTAGCACCCCTTCTTTCCCATTAAACATTCTCCGGTGTGAAGCTTCCCACAAGTTTTGCATGGGGGAATACTACTTTTTGATCCTCCTTTACTTTTAGTGTCGAGTTGCTTAGGCTTCTTGGAGGGGCTCGTAGTTGATGGCTTCTCAGCAGGCCGTTTCTCTCCTCTTTCCACTTGTCGCTTCAGTTCTATCTCTCTATCCCGGGCTAGATTGATGAGTTCACCCAAGGTTTCACACTTTGAAGGAGTAATGAACTCCCTAAACTCAGCCTTCAACATTCCATAGTACCGATTGATCTTCATCCTTTCAGATTTGACGAAATCATCACAGAACTTCAACTTATCGTAGAATATATTGGTAATTTCATCAATAGACTCATTCTGTTGACGAAGATGCAAGAACTCATCTTGTATTCTATCAATTGCCGATTGTGGGCAATGATGTTTTAGGAACAACTCTTTGAACTCTTGCCATGTTAAGGTTTGGAGTCTTTCTTCCCCTATTTCTTTACATTTAGTATCCCACCAATCCTTTGCTTGTTGCTGAAGTTGACCCGTAGCAAACATTACTTGATCTTCCTTCTCACATCGACTACGCACAAATACAGCTTCAACGTTGGCTATCCATCTTTGACACTTTATTGGATCCACCTCCCCTTTATATGAAAAGGGATTACACGCCATAAAATCCTTATATGTACACCTTCGTTCCTTACTTCTAGTTCTGGATCCTTCAATCATTTCCTTTAATTCCTCAATCTTGCTAGCCATCATCTCATCAACAATCCCTAAAACTCGGCTCTCAACTTCTTGAGCTAGCTTGGGAAGGTTGGCATTCATTACTTTTTCTGCCGCTTCCATCATCTTATCATTAAGTGCTTCTTGATGGGCTATTTCAGCATCATCTATGTTACGTGCGTCCGTCATCTACATAAAACATCCATTCTATTATATTAAAATTCCTCTTTCGTACATCCTTCTAACACATACATACTCATTCTATCATATACTTCATTCTATTTGTAATTCATACTTTAAACGTCATCATCATTGATGATAATGCCGTGTTGTTAAACCATTCTTATATCAAGTCGTACTTTCTTTCTTATTAATTAACGTCTTTCAACTTTCTTGGTGTAAAATGACCTTAACAAAGGATTACGGGGTCTTAGGAACTAATTAAATCAATCCCCATAATCAAACAAACAACATAAAAGAATTTCAGCAATTTTGATAGTCACCGTAAGCTACGGTGAGCACCGTAGCTTACGATGCTGAGTTATGCTTTACGGTGCTCCTCTCCTGTCTTACGGCAGCATTGTTTTTGCCCAGTACCTACCGTAGCTTACGGTGGCCACCGTAAGCTACGGTAGCGCCCAGCGAAATACACCCCAAAACTCATGTTTTTGACCCTTCCGAACCGTTCTCGCACACGGTTTCAATTCTACTAACCCCCAAGTATTCTAATGCACCATTTGTCACTATTACTACATTCAAAACTTCTTTCTAACACTTTATAACTTGTAACATTAATTACTATAAAGCTTTCTTAAGAGTTTTACCTCTATTTGCGTCTCGGAGCGAACACACCCATCCTTGCGAGCTTTCGGTTTGAGTTCGGGCACTACAATGTGTTCGAATCCCTCAAACCTAGGCTCTGATACCAACTTGTAACACCCCCTATTTCATGCTTGAAATTATTGAAAAAACAACACATAGTTTAATCACTTAAAAATTTAAAATTTGGGCATGACCCGTTCGCTTTTTGAACAACTTCCCTGTTTATAATATATCAAAACTCAAAATGACGACATCTTCAAAAACATAAGAAAGTTTTTGACATTTAAACTACCGATTCAAAACATCATGTTTAAGATATTTAACATTCACAAACAACTAGTTAATTTAAAACTTCAACACTACTAACTTAAACAAGAGTCTTAAACTAATAAGGCAACTACAAAAGTGCGGAAGCGCATCACGGGTGTTCAAGGTGTGTTCGTATCCAAGCGACGCAACGACCATCATACGGGTGCTTTACCTACATTCATTCAACAAACATATTAGCGTATTCATACTATCACAATACATATTCACGGATTTACAAGATATCTTACCAAACGTTCTATTTCATTCCAATTCATTCTAGTCAAGTAAACACAATTATTTTCCATTCATTTCCAATAACCCGTTTAGTACGAATCAAGGAGGAGACTTCCATTAAATTCCTTTTTATCCGTATCCGAACCGACCCAATCACTATGGACCGATACGGATTCCTACTTTCATATTCTCATACGAAATATCTACCTTAATAGAATAACAATTATCAACGGAAATAATATCAATAAACTCACAACTAAACATGTAAGTAACGAACTTACCTCGATCTTGTGACTTTGTTTGTGATCCGGAACTAGCTCCTTCTTCTTTCGATCCTACATGAATTCGTTCTTATTTAGATCATCATTCTTACAATCATAATCATACTTTCAAGCATTCAATGTCACTCATATAACAATTAACAATGCATTAACTTTCAACATATCAAAACCATTAGCTCATGATTTATTCAAGACTACTTAGATTTCATTGAGGCATTTAATCAAACACCTAACATGCGTACTACTTATCAAGCCTTGTGTACATGTATCCTATGCATAAATTCACTAGAATACATCACTTTTCACATAATCAACCAATCATGTCCAATTATTCATTCTACACAATATAATCTACCAATACTCTATCATTCATACAATTCTTATTTGAAGATTTACTCAACTAATCAACAATCTATTCACTATCATGCTAGAACAAGTGGGTTTTTCCCAAAATCTTTAGTAATTCGAATTCATGCCCAATATACCTTCTACATGATGATTCTAACTCACATGCAATCTGATTTCATACTAAATCACGAATTGGTGTAAACCCTAGTTCATCATCATACATGAAAATATGAGATTTCATCTTACCTTATGCTCAAAACACTGAGATTAGTGAGTATTTAGACATTAGCATTCGATTTGTAACATGAATCCTCCATAATTGTACTGAATTTGTAGTTAATTGAGCAAGCTAGGGTTCTTCCCCTTTCCCCCTTCTCTGGTCGCGACCAACACCCAGAACATTCTGGGTTTTAATTTTTACTAATTAATCTTATTTTACATGTTATTAAAATGTTACACAATCTACCCTCAATTTTGGTTTAAGAACCCTTATAACCCATTCCATAATTTTTATAAACTTTCTTTAGATTTTTAATACAATTAGCACAACTTATTGTATAATGCTTGTAAATGTTGAGACATCCTATTTTATAAATTATGGGATGTTACAAATTATTTACTGGGAAGTACTATTACTAGACCTTAGGGTTTTTAAAGATCTGCATGTTCTGCTACTGTGGCTAGCATATACAAATTTGCCCATTTCTCATCTAGCCTGTCTTCCCAAGGTGATTTATTGAGTATTTCCTGGGTTTCCCTTTTAATCCTCTTTTCTCGAATTTGCTCTTTACTTTTCTTAATAATCATACTCCTTTTTCTAGGAGAAAGCGGTTTCTCATATTGTGCTTTTCGCACAAATATTCCTTCTTCAGGAATTGTAGGGAGCTTTGAAAATTTAGTTTTGGATGAACTTCCCTCTTCGTAGACTGACCTATCTAATTTAAGATAGATATCTTGCAACTTTTGCTTACCCATACTGTAACTTAACAAATAGTCAGTTTAATAAAACACATAATCACATAATAGTAATCAGGAAAAATTAAGTATCTTTTAAATACTTAATTAGCTTAACTCAGTGGCTCTGATACCACCTTATTTCTGTCACGGCCCCCGACCCGGTTTTACCCGTTTCAGAAGCCGCGGGACAGAAATCACGTGATATTTATTTATGTGATTTTAGCAGCGGAATTTTAACATCAGGATCGTTTTAAAGCTAAAAACTTTTCCCGATTATTTTATTTCACAATTCGGGATAAAACCCCGATAATTTACAATAATAAGATTTTTCTGATAAATCATTATTTCAAAACATATTTCTTTGTTTTATACTGAGCCACTATTGTAAGCTTGAAATGCTCTCCGGCACTTTTCCTGAATTACAGTAGATCACCTGAAACATGTTTGAAAAAGGTTTTGTCAGCGGAGAAATACTGAGTGAATCATTCAGTTTACTGAAAATGACACATTTGTTATAATTAATAGTATTAAGAGTTTTTACATATGTTTATTATCTACCAACTACCCACAGTATTTGTCACTCGACCGGATCTGTGACTGTGGTCATATCACCATTGGCTACCCCAATGAATGACGTATATCACTTAATTTTAGGTTCGCCCACCTAATGTGATTAAAACTGTAGTAATGTGCACAATACCCCACATACTGGCTGTAATTTGGTGATTACATAAACTTAATCACTGTAATTATAATTCTGAAAAATAATTTGGAGTATTGTAAAACAGTTGATAAAAAGAGAATGACTCACATTGCAGATTTAACACGGACAGAATATGATTTAGCCTGGTTAACCTAATTTCAATAATAATGCACACAAAACCGGGTTAGTGATCAATACAGCAGTCACGATAACTCACGAAATCAAATTCTCACAACGAACGACAAAGTGCAATACTTAAACATTCATCGATTTAACGACGAATGACAAAGTATAACCCAATGTTGGCGGCACTTAAACATTCATTGGATATATTGATCTCGGAAAATGAATCGTAATAGCGATCGAGTGATTACCCTGTTTTGCGGCAGCAATTCGAAAGTAGTGTGTGTGTTTATTTGTAGTATATGTGTGATAACTCGTCGTACAGAAAGCGTTTGGCCGACGTTTCAACTTCCAGATTCAAGTCCCAAGGCCCTCTATTTATACTGAAAATTTGCATCTCCCGCGTGTCGCGGAAGAATTCGAGGAACCTCCCGCGTATCGCCTGGGATGCCAATTTAGGGTAGGGTAGGTTTCGTGTCCAGTAGCTTGGGTGAGTTGACAGTTTTGTTTAATTCAATTCAGACAACGAATTTAGAGGATAATACCGATTAGGGTTTAACCCCCCCTGAGTTTTAGGGGCCCTGATCCTGATTCCGATTGTTTCGAAAATTTTAGGGTTGGTGTAGAATTGCTTGGGTTTCTCAATTAGGGTTTTCTTAATAGCTAATTACCACCCGAAGCATTAATTTTAGTGAGAGTTGTTACAGGCATGCCACGTTTCTTCCTTTTCTTTGTATTTATGTTGGTTTTGGCTGTATATTTGTTCCTTTTGTTCGTTTAAGCTCATTTGATCCTGTAAATTCAAAAGAAAGACAAAAATACACTTTTTCCAACGTTAGTACAAAAAAGGGTTAGTTTTATGCCTTATTTGATGTAATTTATATGTTGCATTTTACACACATCAATAATATAGATATGAATGTAAGAAACATAAAATTTAAGAAATGAACCTTAAATCCCAGAATTTAGTAATTTAGAGTTGCTCTTTTTGTTCCCGCAATAATAAATGTTCTGTAATGATCCTTATCATATATATATATATATATATATATATATATATATATATATATATATATATATATATATATATATAGGAGGAGTTGGGTAGAAAGTGGGTATTTCCTAGAAAGTCTAGGAAGCAATAAGAATGTCACACGTGCCATGGAGGGATTTTAACTAAAAGGGCACTTGTGTAATTTGGCATTTTATTTAATTTTATTTTTGGAATTTTATCTCTCATTAACTAAAAATGAATAAGATTATGGAAACTGTTTCTCCATGATTTTCTGAATGGTGGTTTCGAAACATAGTAAGATGTGAACGGAACAAAAGACGAATCATGTTCGTCTTCTTCTACGTCACAAACTGAAAACCTTAATTTCAGTTCACGGTGAAGGTGGTTGTCGTCGGAAGTTAACAGACGGAGATGGTTGAACGGAGATGAAGATGGTGATTATGATGGGTGACAGCCGGAGACGATGATGGAGGTGGGGGTTGAAGACAGAGGGTGTCGAAGAGAGTCGGAGATGACGACGGAAGGGTAATGATGGAGGATTTCTTGACGCTGTGTTTTATCATTCATGCTGGTAATGATGGAGGATTTCTTAACATTGTGTTTTAACAGTAAGCATTCATGCTGGTAACGCTGGATGATTTCTTGACATTGTGTTTAACAGCAAGCAGATTAATACCGTTGTGTTTTAGCATTCATGCAGGTAATGCTGGAGGATTTCTTGACGATGTGTTTTACCATTCATGCTGGTAATGCTGGAGGATTTCTTGACATTGTGTTTTAACAGCAAGCAGATTAATACAGTTGTGTTTTAGCATTCATGTTGGTAATGCTGGAGGATTTCTTGACATTGTGTTTTAACAGCAAGCAGATTAATACAGTTGTGTTTTAGCATTCATGTTGGTAATGCTGGAGGATTTCTTGATGTTGTATTTTACCATCCATGCTGGTAATGATGGAGGATTTCTTGATATTGTATTTTAACAGCAAGCAAATTAATACCGTTGTGTTTTAGCATTCATGTTGGTAATGCTGGAGGATTTCTTGACGCCGTGTTTTACCATCCATGTTGGTAATGCTGGAGGATTTCTTGACATTGTGTTTTAACAGTAAGCAAATTAATACCGTTGTTTTTTAGCATACATGCAGGTAATGCTGGAGGATTTCTTGACGCTGTGTTTTACCATTCATGCTGGTACGATGTGTGACATTTGTCACGATGTGTTTTCTTGATGTGTTTCTTCATGAAGGATAGAAGGAAGAGAGAGAAAGGGAGAGAGAGAGAGAGAGAGAGAGAAAATCGCAAGAAATGTGGGGTGGTTTATGGAATGACAGTTATTTCCATATTTAAAACAAGCTAAATGACATATCTACCACTGATTAATTAAATAATCGTATTTTTAAGAAACACATATTACCAAAATGCCACCAAGATGATCTCAACCATTAAACACACCCATTGGATGGCCCAGATCGCTTCCTAGACTTTCTAGGAAAAAAAAAACTTTACGTAGGATCCCTACTCTATATATATATATATATATATACTAGGTTATCACCCGGGATTGCCTCCCGGGCTTGAGAAATTTTTTTATATTAAAAACTATTTATGATTAACACCTCTTCTTGTTCTTTACAAATTTGTTTAGAAAATGGAAGGAGTGAATTGATTAAATAATGAAGATGTTGTGTCACACCCGACCACGTAAAACAACAAAACGTGGCGGAAACGACGAGGAGTGTTGTAACAGAATCATCGTTTCACAACCATGGTAGTTAAAAGTTTCGTTTTATTGAAATTTATGCAATGTACATTGTCTTTAGACCAAATCAAACAAACTACACATTGTTTATAACTGCTTTTAAGTCACTAAGGCCTCGTCCAGGCCCTATGTGACACAAGCTTCCTAGCAAGCAACATCAAGCAATACCACCTGAAACATATGTAAAAATAAAGTCAGCAAAGAAATGCTGGCGAGTACATAGGTTTTATAAGAGTATCGGAATCATGGCTCGTTTATATGTTGCAGTACTTCGTTAGACTACAAGAGTCAAAAGTACAAACCTTGTTTTTTTTTAAAAGTGTATTGCAACATAATTTAACCAACTCAAATCAAGATGGTTATAGTATATAAAATTTCGTAGCCATGATTCTTAACCCAAAAACATTTGTTTTAGTAAAACAACTCGTAAACATCTCGTAAAAACTTGTTAATAAAACTCGTATGGTTTATATCGTTTCGAAAACCTCGTTGTGTGACATTGTTTCAAAATCGTTTCCCCAGTGAACTAAATAATGACACACAATGTAATATGATAGAAGCACTTATATATAAGATGTACCAGCGGCGTATCTACCATGATTCTATCATACTACACCCGTCCCATTATCTAATCACTACCCAAAACCAATCGTTTATCCAAATCGTTTATCTCGTTTAAGTCGTCTCAAATCGTTTAACTCGTCCCAAAATCGTATTTGTTTTAATAGTGAAACTACTTTTGGTCGTCTCGCTAATAACATTCAAACCTTCGTGACTCGTCTACCTCGTTTCTCGTATTAACAAACCACCAAAGGGTAAGTTAACAATCACAGATTCGGTCGCTACCTACATAACCCCCACACATAACCATGGGTGTAGTCTGATAACGGGATTTGTCAGATCCTGTGGTACCATAACCTAATACTGGTCGGCTCGGACAAAGCTAATGAATGCCATTCGTTATGTAATTACAACCAACAAGTTCGTTCACATTATTGAAATCGTTATTAGTTTTGTATAAACCATCTTAATCGTTTTTGAAATCATCGTTTAAATCTTGAAATCGTTTTATACATATGAATCACCCCAAAACAATTGAAAACAGTAAAATAGGGGAACTATATACTCACATCGAAGTGCAAAGTATCCTCAATCAATAGAACTCAACAAGCTCAATCAAACTGTAACGCCCGTTTATATTTTTAAAAGTTTTAACATAAAAGATACTTAATTATACGTATAAAGTATCTTAGACTACACAAGAACAAGGTAAAAGTTTCAAGTATCATTTACTAGTTACCTATCGACTAGTTTAAAACATTTCAAAACATAGTTAACAAAACCATTTACAACTTCACCATAGTTTAGACAAAGTTAAGTTTAACGCGGAAGCTTCAAAATTTGGTGTTCGGTTCTTGAAAGCGTGCTTGACCACCATCCGGAGTGTCCACATCATTACCTAGAGTCAAAACCATTTATAAATGTTAGTTTTGACATTACAATGAGGTGTATAAACAAGTTCCTATCTGAAAATATAAAAAAAAATAATTTTCCAGCCTTGACTCTGCTGTGTGTCGCGGTGGAGTTCATTAAATCTTTCCCGAGTCGCGGCGGCTTCCGCGTGTCGCGGGGGATTACATGACATCTTCCGCGTGGCGCGGGGGAACCAGTTTTCCAGCAGGTGCAGGTCTATTTCCTGCACTTCTGCCCAGCTCCGGAAATTTACTATTTTCCAACTTTAAACTATCATAACTTTTTACTCGCTAGTCCGTTTTTACCGATTCTTTTTCCTTTGTGTCCGTAATAAAATTACGGATCTAACCATGAAATTTTCAAATAACGGAAACCAAGATGCCAACAATTTGTCCCCGATTTCCTTGTTGCATTTATCCAACCCATTAGCAATGGTTGCATTGTATCACTTTTAGTTTCTAAATACACTTGGCATGCTTACCCAATATCCCCGGGCTTATAACCTTAGTGTAGTTGCGCCATTCACGGCTTTGTGTTCCCTTAGAACTATAGGCTTACTTCTTCGGAATTCAAACATTCTGTTTTAAATGACCATTGTACTTACTTCTCTTTGTTTTATCCAATATCCCGGATTCACAACTTTAAAGTATCAATGCTGAATTCATAAGTGTAGTGTAATCCAACACTTAACGATATATAAGAATTTCAAGTTGTTACTTTCACAATTCATTTTAAGGCCACAATTTAATCCGTTTGGCTACGTAGTGAAAACCATCACTTTACTAGTAAGCCAACCTAATTTCTAAGCCTTTATTTTGACCCGTTTGATGGTCGGGTGAACTTCGCCACTTTAAAGACACATCAAACACATCCATTACACTACGACTCCATTACACATTAGACCCAAACGAATAAGAATAATTCAACGAGACTAAAGTCACGTACCTTTAAAGCACACCTTTTCCATGGGTATCCCCTCCGGCGTGTCCGCTTGACCTCCCGGATTCCTTGCCTAAAGAGTTCAATTCATAACAAGTTTAGAACCCTTTTATAAGATTTAACGCATTATTTCTTAACATAGTCAAATCTGTGTTTTTACCCAACCTTTAACATTTTAACCCTCTTTTAGGCGTTTTATCAAACACCTAGCGGGCCAGATTTCTACATGATTTAAACCAAGTTCATGACTTGAAATTATCACTCAAACTAACTTCAATTAGACAATATACACATATTTTAACATCAATAATTTTAGAGATCATCTCATAATTTCAATTTACTCTAAAACAAAAGTCTTGATCCTAGTGTTTATCAAGTTTCTACTAACAGATTAATCACCTAAAATGGTGATTGTGGATCTTACGATTTGCATGCAAGGCTTTAACAAGAATTCACCTAGGGTTTGTCTCTAGACATCATAGCTCCTCTATTTTCATCATTACAACATCAAAATCAAGCTAAACATTCGATTTTCATCATATGCTAGAGATTTGAATCGAATCAAAACCACCTAATTTTACATACCTTATGATCCCCTTGACGAGGTGATCACGATTCTATGTTCAGATTTCGATTTTAACTTGGTTTGAGCCTTCAATTTGAGAGATTAGTGAGGGTTAGGGTTTTTGAGAGTGGGGGTCGCCCTCTCCTGCCTTTTGATCGAACCAGGGACTAAAAATGGGGTATTTTGTTTTTATTTTTACTAACTTAGTAATTTAAGTTTCAATTTTGACAACCTAGGCCCCTCCATTCTTGTTTAGTTAATATCTTTGGCTTTTAACTCATTCGTGTGTTACTACAAGACTCTTAACTAACTGGGTTATTTATCCTAGTTAGCTTATTCTTGTTTATTATACGCTCTATAATTCTTATGTAATGTTTTATATTTTCGGGGTGTTACAAGTCTACCACCCTTAAAAAGGGTTTCGTCCCCGAAACCGAAATACGTACCAAATAGTATAGGGTAGAGCCGTTGCATCTCCTCCTCGGACTCCCAGGTGGTATCCGAACCCTTCCTATGTTCCCATTTGACTTTCACTGGTTAATCTTTTTGTTTCTCAAACTCTTCACTTTACGATCTAAAATAGTAATTGGCCTTACTGCATAGTTGAGGTTGTTATCCACCTCGATATCATCATAGTGGATACGAGTAGTTTCGTCTGCTAAACATTTTCGGAGATGCGACATGTGGAATGTGTTATGTATTCCACTCAACTCCTCAGGCAGCTCGAGACGGTATGATACCTTACCAATTCGTTCAACGATTTCGAATGGTCCAATAAATCTTGGGCTCAGTTTTCCTCTTTTTCTAAACCGTATTATTCCCTTCCACGGCGATACCTTCAACATTACTTTATCGCCCACTTGAAATTCAATCGGCCTCCTTCGTTTATCCGCATATGACTTTTGTCGGTCCTAGACCGCCTTTAGATGAGTTCGGACCAAGTCGATCTTCTCATTCGTAGTTCGGATTATATCAGTAGGTGCTAATCCTCGTGGACCCACTTCTCCCCAACATACCGGGGTTCGACACTTTCTACCATATAACATTTCATACGAGGCCATTCCGATGCTCGCGTGATAGCTATTGTTATATGAGAACTCGACCAAGGGTAGATGGACATCCCAACTACCCCCAAAGTCGATAATGCAAGCACGTAACATATCTTCTAACGTTTATATTGTTCTTTCACTTTGCCCATCCGTTTGAGGATGGTACGCAATGCTAATGAACAGTTTAGTTCTCATTTGTTCTTGGAATCTACGCCAAAAGTCCGAAGTAAACCGAGTATCCCTGTCGGACACAATGGATATCAGCACCCCATGGCGTGCCACGATTTCATTGGTATACACTTCTGACATCTTTTCAGATGTATAAGTCTCACGAATCGGAAGGAAGTTAGCACTCTTTGTCAATCTATCCACAAGTACCCATATAGCATCAAAACCACGGCTGGTTTTGGGCAGTTTGGTCAGCAAGTCCATTATAATTTGTTCCCATTTCCAAACTGGAATGCCCAATGGTTGCAATTTACCGTACGGCTTCTGATGCTCTGCTTTGACTTGTAAACAAGTTAGACACTTCTCCACATACCTCACAATATCTCTTTTCATTCCGGGCCACCAAAAATTTTGCTTTAAATCCTTATACATTTTTGTTGCCCCTGGATTGGATCGAATAATGGGATTTATGGGCCTCTTCAAGTAGAAGTGCCTTGGCTCCACATGAGTTTGGGACCCAAATCCTCCCAAATCGAGTTTTCAATCCATCGTTACCGTCTACCAAGTCTTTTAACTGCCCAACTATTCTTTCCTTCTTCACATTTTCTTCCTTTATTGCTTCAGTCTGAGAATTTCGAATTTGGTCAAGCAAACTCGATGTCACAATTAGTTGCATCGATCGCACTCGGATAGGTGTATAATCTGTCTTTCGGCTCAACGTGTCCGCCACTATATTAGCCTTCCCGGGGTTGTAATGTATATCAGAATCAAAGTCTTTGATAGTTTCCAACCACCGCCTCTGCCTCATATTTAATTCCTTTTGATCGAAGAAATACTTCAAGCTTTTATGGTCGGTAAAGATAGTGTACTTTACTCCATACAAATAATGCCTCCATATTTTCAAAGCGAACACCACCGCCGCCAACTCAAGGTCATGCGTAGGATATTTCTTTTCATGAGTTTTCAGCTGCCTTGAGGCATAGGCTATAGCCTTGCCTCATTGCATCAATACGCAGCCAAGCCCCGATTGCGATGCATCCGAGTAAACTACCATATCATCCGTTCCGTCCGGTAATGACAATACCGGTGCATGGGTCAGTTTTTCCTTGAGCGTTTGGAACGCCCTTTCTTGATTTTCACCCCAGATAAACTTTTCGTCCTTACGGGTTAACTTGGTTAATGGCGTAGCAATTTTGGAGAAATCCTGTATGAATCTCCGATAATAACCCGCAAGCCCCAAAAAGCTTCTAACTTCCGAAGGGTTCTTCGGTGGATTCCATCTTGCCACGACTTCTATTTTCGACGGGTCTACTAATACTCCGTTTGCACTAATGATGTGCCCAAGAAATTGCACCTCTCATAACCAGAAGGCACATTTTGAAAACTTTGCATACAATTTCTCTTTTCTGAGCGTCTCTAATACTTCACGCAAATGACTTGTATGTTCTACTTCATTCTTCGAATATATCAAGATGTCGTCAATGAACACTATCACTAACTTGTCTAACATAGGCTTGCAAACCCGGTTCATAAGGTCCATGAAAGCCGCGGGCGCATTAGTTAAACCAAAGGACATCACAAGGAACTCATGATGTCCGTACCGTGTACGAAAAGCCGTCTTCGGTACATCTTCCTCCTTGACTTTTAACTGATGGTATCCTGATCTAAGGTCGATTTTGGAGAACCAACTTGCGCCTTGCAATTGGTCAAATAGGTCATCAATCCTTGGGAGCGGATATCGATTTTTCACCGTGAGTTTATTCAACTCCCGGCAATCGATACACATGCGCATGCTCCCATCCTTCTTTTTCACAAATAGCACCGGTGCGCCCCACGGAGACACACTCGGCCGTATAAACCCTTTGTTGAGGAGGTCTTGAATTTGAGACATTAATTCTTGCAATTCTGAAAGTGCGAGCCGATACGGCGCCTTGGCCACAAGTTTCACGCCCGGAATCAATTCGATTCTGAACTCTACCTCCCGTTCTGGCGGTATTCCCGGTAGGTCCTCCGGAAATACGTCGGCATATTCGCGTACCACCGGTACGTCTTCAATCTTTAGTGATCCTTTGTCTGGTTCGTTTGCATATATCATGAATGCCCTACAACCGTGTCTCATGAGTTTGTGAGCTTTTAGCGTTGAGCACATAACAGGATTACCCCCTTTCTCGCCATATATGGTAACCGATTTTCCACTTGGAGATGTTAATTTTATCTCCTTGCGGAAACATACGACTTTTGCATGGTGTCGAGATAACCAGTACATCCCAACCACTACTTGAAATTCCCCCATTGACATAGGAATCAAGTCTATTGAATATTCCTCATCGTCAATGCTTATCTTACAATCTCGACATATATCACACACAACGAAATTTTTGTTATCACCTATTTCTACCTTTAATGGCATAGGCAATTTCGTTAGTACAAAAGAAGGATGTCGAATAAATCCATGTGAAACAAAGGATTTATTCGCACCCGTATTAAATAACACATGCGCGGGGATTGAATTTATAGCAAATATACCTGAGACCACATCGGGTTCCATTTTTGCCTGCACTGCCGTTAACTGGAAGGATCTTGCCTTTGCTCTCGGTGCCTCATTATGTGTATTCTTGTCATCTTTCCTTCCGATCAACTCTGGGCACTCGGATTTCTTGTGACCCGGCTGATAACATTTGTAACACACCGACACTTTTCCCGGGCACAACGCAGCCGTGTGCCCTGTCTTCCCACATATAGCACACGACTTGTCCTTAAACCGACATTCACCCTTGCGCCCTTTCCCGCATACTTTACAACTTGGCGAACTACTTTTTCCTTCTTGCTTCTTTGATGAGTCATTTGTGCATGCCTTTTTTCGTAGGACTTGGATTAACCACTTGCGTCCTTCTTTCACCCCTCTCAATTTGTTTCTTCAGCTCTATCTCCCTTTCCCCAGTGGCGTTGATGATTTCGGTGAGGGTTTCGTATTTTGAGGGAGTCATGAACTCCCGATACTCTGCGCTTAGCATATTATAATAATAATACACCTTCTGTTCTTCGGTTGTCACCAATTCATCACAAAACCTTAGTTTGTCCAGAAAGATTCCCGTGATCTTATCAATAGATTCGCCCTTCTGTCTAAGCTGGATAAATTCTTCTTTGATTCGATTGATAACCGCTTTGGACTGTGATGTTTAAGGAATGGTGCCGTAAACTCGTCCCATGTCATCGCCTTCGCCTCTTCGCTACCAATTTCCTTTTTCTTATTATCCCACCAGTCTTTTGCTTGACCTCTCAGTTGACCCGTGCCACACGCCACGAAGTCATTCATGTCGCAGTGGGTTCTCTCAAACACCCCTTCTATATCACTCAACCACCTTTGGCACACTATCGGATCCACTTCTCCGTTGTAGAGTGGTGGTTTGCATGCCATAAATTCTTTGTACGAGCAACCCTTACGCTCTCCCAATTTCTCCTTAGCTAAATTGGCATTATCCTCCAATTTCTTAATTCTTTCATCCACCACTGATAACACCGTGTTTTGGATTTTATCGATGAAACCCGACAAACTGTTTTCGATTGCTTTTCCTACCTCTTCAGCAATCACTTCTCTTATTTGCTCGGTGACTTTCGTCACGGCATCATCATTATCTCCATCCGCCATCTTTAAACTGAAATGTTTATATCGAGTGTTAAACATTTCATCTATAGCATATGGTTTATTTATTTTGGTTTATTCAAGTTCATAACTTGTTTTTACCGTTCTTATTTCATGCACTTTTCGGGTTTGAGTGTGTTAACACGCTCTTCCCATGCATATCTATTCATCATTTCCTTTTTATACCAAGTAACTCTACTTAAAACAATTAACTCTTACCGGATGCTTGATCAAGCTCGAACCGAACACACTTCGTTAACAACTTTAAGCTCTGATTACCAACTTATAACGCCCGTTTATATTTTTAAAAGTTTTAACATAAAAGATACTTAATTATACGTATAAAGTATCTTAGACTACACAAGAACAAGGTAAAAGTTTCAAGTATCATCTACTAGTTACCTACCGACTAGTTTAAAATATTTCAAAACATAGTTAACAAAACCATTTACAACTTCACCATAGTTTAGACAAAGTTAAGTTTAACGCGGAAGCTTCAAAATTTGGTGTTCGGTTCTTGAAAGCGTGCTTGATCACCATCCGGAGTGTCCACATCATTACCTAGAGTCAAAACCATTTATAAATGTTAGTTTTGACATTACAATGAGGTGTATAAACAAGTTCCCGTCTGAAAATATAAAAAAGAAATAATTTTCCAGCCTTGACTCTGCCGCGTGTCGCGGTGGAGTTCATTAAATCTTTCGTGAGTCGTGGCGGCTTCCGCATGTCGCGGGGGATTACATGACATCTTCCGCGTGGCGCGGGGGAACCAGTTTTTCAGCAGCTGCAGGTCTATTTCCTGCACTTCTGCCCAGCTCCGGAAATTTACTATTTTCCAACTTTAAACTATCATAACTTTTTACTCGCTAGTCCGTTTTTACCGATTCTTTTTCCTATGTGTCCGTAATAAAATTACGGATCTAACCATGAAATTTTCACATCATGGAAACCGAGATGCCAACGATTTGTCCCCGATTTCCTTGTTGCATTTATCCAACCCATTAGCAATGGTTGCATTGTATCACTTTTAGTTTCTTAATACACTTGGCATGCTTACCCAATATCCCCGGGCTTATAACCTTAGTGTAGTTGCGCCATTCACGGCTTTGTGTTCCCTTAGAACTACTTCTTCGGAATTCAAACATTCCGTTTTAAATGACCATTATACTTACTTCTCTTTGTTTTATCCAATATCCCGGATTCACAACTTTAAAGTATCACTGTTGAATTCATAAGTGTAGTGTAATCCAGCACTTAACGATATATAAGACTTTCAAGCCGTTACTTTCACAATTCATTTTAAGGCCACAATTTAATCCGTTTGGCTACGTAGTGAAAACCATCACTTTACTAGTAAGCCAACCTAATTTCTAAGCCTTTATTTTGACCCGTTTGATGGTCGGGTGAACTTCGCCACTTTAAAGACACATCAAACGCATCCATTACACTACGACCCCATTACACATTAGACCCAAACGAATAAGCATAATTCAACGAGACTAAAGCCGCGTACCTTTAAAGCACACCTTTTCCACGGGTATCCCCTTCGGCGTGTCCGCTTGACGTCCTGGATTCCTTGCCTAAAGAGTTCAATTCATAACAAGTTTAGAACCCTTTTATAAGCTTTAACGCATTATTTCTTAACATAGTCAAATCTGCGTTTTTACCCAACCTTTGACATTTTAACCCTCTTTTAGGCGTTTTATCAAACACCTAGCGGGTCAGATTTCTACATGATTTAAACCAAGTTCATGACTTGAAATTATCACTCAAACTAACTTCAATTAGACAATATACACATATTTTAACATCAATAATTTTAGAGATCATCTCATAATTTCAATTTACTCTAAAACAAGAGTCTTGATCCTAGTGTTTATCAAGTTTCTACTTACACATTAATCACCTAAATGCTGATTATGGATCTTACGATTTGCATGCAAGGCTTTAACAAGAATTCACCTAGGGTTTGTCTCTAGACATAATATCTCCTCTATTTTCATCATTACAACATCAAAATCAAGCTAAACATTCGATTTTCATCATATGCTAGAGATTTGAATCGAATCAAAACCACCTAATTTTACATACTTATGATCCCCTTGACGAGGTGATCACGATTCTATGTTCAGATTTCGATTTTAACTTGGTTTGAGCCTTCAATTTGAGAGATTAGTGAGGGTTAGGGTTTTTGAGAGTAGGGGTCGCCCTCTCCAGCCTTTTGATCGAACCAGGGACTCAAAATGGGGTATTTTGTTTTTATTTTTACTAACTTAGTAATTTAAGTTTCAATTTTGACAACCTAGGCCCCTCCATTCTTGTTTAGTTAATATCTTTGGCTTTTAACTCATTCGTGTGTTACTACAAGACTCTTAACTAACTGGGTTATATATCCTAGTTAGCTTATTCTTGTTTATTATACGCTCTATAATTCTTATGTAATGTTTTATATTTTCGGGGTGTTACACAAACCAAGGAAACTCAAGCAGCACCAAATAGTCGAATTACTAGTCAAACAATAGACGCCTAAATCGGAAGATCGGAAAGAATGAGGTCTTGTAAACCAAAAGAGTGTTGGAACTCATGTGATATGGTTTGACAAAGTCTACATTCTAAATTGAAACCTAACCTAAGTGCTTTCGACCCGTTGCGACCCATTAAGGTAGCTTACGCTACTTTAACGCGTCGTGCGCGCAAACGCGCGTTCGAGACGTCTAACTAGTCCTATGACAAGTATTATATTCCTAAACATGTTTAAATACGTTGCATAATCAGTTTAGGTGACAAAAGTTAGGTTACATATGCTTAAAGTCCAATTATGCATGAAAAGGGCATTTTGGTAATTTACCTAAGGCATATAATCCACCTATCATACAACTACTTAAACTCGGTGACCAAAAGGTATAACCTCGGAAGGTTATTCCCTGTGCAACTATGGTCACTAACCATGCTTGGTCGGTTCCTAATGATCGACCAAACGGGTCGAGTTCGAAAGTCTAAGCGGTGGTTTAGACCGCTTAACTTACGACTCTAAACAAGCACTAACTAAAAGTGACGAGCTAAACATGTTAAAACATGTTTAACCTACTGATTTGGTATCATTACAAAGTGTTTTGATACCTAATAGTAGTTCCGTTGCAAAATGCGTGCTAAAACACATTTTGACCGAAACTTTAACTCGTCACTACACCTAGTTAACGTGGTAATCAATAGGTATAATCGCTATGGATTATAACTATCATGATTACAATCACGTTGCAAAGTTCAACCGAACTTTGCGTTGACCATAGACTGGTCAAAATGAAAGTCAAACAATATTTGACTTTTAAACTAGGAAAGCAATAAAAAGAATGAAAGAATGCTCACTAAAGTCCTTTGTTGGAACCTGGAGGTTTATACATGAAGGATTGCTTAGTTAAAGGATTGATTTTGTAATTGTTTAGTTTATATTTTGGGTCGACGTGTATGGGTTGGGCTAGTATGGCCGGTTTCGAGTGGGCCTAGGTTAAGAGTCCATATGTTTAGTATTTAAACAAACCTCAACCATTTGGTTGAGGTTGATCAGCTGATTACGACTTGAAGTCTAGCCGAAAACACCAAGGAGTCTTGTATTAATCATTGTTCAACTTTGAATGCAAGATTTTCTGGTTTGTGTTTGTTCGTTATTGTTTCTTTTATATTCTTATTCTTGAATCGACTTGTGATTGTTTTCCGCACTCTCACAAGCTAGTGTTTGATATCACTGAGAGATCCTAATGGGTTTTACAATTGGTATCAGAGCCAAGAAACCAATATTGGTTCGGTTTTGATATCATTCTGATTCAAGGACATCTTATGCTACTGATCCAGTTTTTATAGTGTTTGTTTTGCAGTGATAACAGTTTTGGTTGCATGTTCTGTCTACGGATCATTCAATCTTCAAACTGTTCTTAGAAATTATCGAAAGAAGTTACTGATTTTGGTTTGTGTAATTTCAGAGAGTTGTTTGCTGTTTTCTCGGAGTTTTGGTGATCAAAGAAAATTCAAAGATTATGATATCTTTGAATTTTTTTGAAAGGTGCTGAAAATCAGGGATTACGAGTCAACAGATTTATCTCACATTTGTTTTGCAAGTCTCGACTCGCAACCAGCTGTCTCGACTTGTCAACATTTGGTCTCGACTCACAACCATCTGTGGTCTCGACTTGTCTGCTTTTGGTCTCGACTCGCAATCAACTAAGGTCTCGAGTTGTTTGCTTTTGGTCTCGACTCGCAATCAACTAAGGTCTCGACTTGTCTGCTTTTGGTCTCGACTCGCAACCATCTGCGGTCTCGAGTTGTCTACCTTTAGTCTCGACTCGCAACCATCTGTAGTCTCGAGTTGTCTGCCTTTAGTCTCGACTCGCAACCGTGGTCTCGACTCGCAACGACACTTGCAACGTGATTTGGACTTGGACTTTGAACTGTTAACAGAGTTTTTGGACTTAAAATAATTAATTGATTAATTCATTATGTCTACAAATAATGTTGATTTGGCTGCCCTCAACAAACAACAAGAATTGGATTCAAAGGTTGGAACCACTACACGCATTCCAAGGTTGACCGATGCTAATGATTTTCCGGAGTGGAAATGGTGTTTTAAACAACATGTGAAGGTCAAGGATTCTAAAATTTGGAGAAGTATTATGAGAGGTCCAAGGGAGATAATGACAGATAGTCCTACTGAACCGGGTTTAAAAGTAAAGAAAGCCAAAAGTGAATATACTGAAGAGGATTCAGTATAATTGAAGAAGATGAAAGAGCATTGTCCTATTTGACCATGGGATTGGGTCCAGATATTGCTATTGGCTTTCGTACCTGTAAATCTGCCAAGGAACTGTGGGAATCTTTGATCGATGTTTATGAAGGAAATGAGGACATGAAGGAGAGCCGAAGAAATTTGCTAAGACAAAGTTTCAACAATTTCAATCATATCTATGGAGAAACCGTTGATAACCAACTTCAGAGGTTTGTCAAACTGGTCACTCAAATGCAGATGGAAGAAATTCATACATCAAAAGCTTCGACAAATAGACAACTTTTGAATGCGTTACCAAAAAGTTGGGATCATCATGTTGCAATGATCAAGAAAACAAAAGATCTTGCTAGGTGCAGTTTGTCAAAAATGATTTCTCATATCAAAGCATGTGAACTAGATGATAAACAAAGAGAAACCAATCATAAGAACAGCATGCTAGCTGCAGGATTCACTGTTACTCCTACTTCGTCAAACAATAACAACGCAGCTTTCTTGTCTCAAGGAGGATTTCAAATGTTTAGCAATGCGGCATCTGCTAAGGCTGCTCCTACTTTAGCAAATGTCTATTACTCTGGGTCTCCTACACAAGCTGCTTCATCACCTTCTACTGCTGCTTCTGCTTCTGCTGTGAATGCATCCTCTGTGGCTCCTACTTCCACTGTGAAAAATGAGATGATTGCTTTCTTTACACAACAGTCTAAAGAAAATCTGGATATCGCAGCCTCTGTTATAAACTGTTTGAATGCATTTGTTGCAGGAAAAATTGACCCTCCTAAAGGTTGTGGCGATGACTTACATCAGATCCATCCTGATGATGTTGAAGAAATGGATATCACTTGGCAGATGGCTATGGCTGCATTCAGGGCAACAAGGTTTATGAAAAGAACTGGTAAAAACAGATGGGGTGCTTCATTTACAGGAGCGTCTACAGTGCCCTTTAAATTACGTTGTTACAACTGTCATGAGGAAGGACACTATGCTCGAAACTGCACAAAGACTACAATTAATAAAGAACAGACTCCTGCCCAGCCCGTAACACCTAATCGAGAAAGAGCTCTTGTGACCACATCTAGTATAACGGATGATGCTGCTACTGGAAGTCCTCAACCACTGGGATTAGCTCAAGCCCTGGTGGTTCAGCCCAACATCAACTTTGATTGGAATTCAGAAATTAAGCGACTGAATATTTCAGCTCAAGAAAATCAAGCTGCTTCAAATAACATTGCTTTCATGACCTCAAATGATCAAGTTTCTATACCAGAGGAGGAGGCATCAGCTGAAAACTTAGCTCTCATGACCCAGATTCTTCCAGCTCCAGTTAAAGCTCTCACCAAAGAAGAGGTACTTTCTGCTTTCTGTACTCCTAAGTGTAGAGAAAGAGTTGAAGTTTATAGAATGCACAAACCTGAGCTAATACAAGATTATCAAGATATCAAAAATAAAAACTTTACTTTATCAAAAAACAAAAAACTTTATAAAGAAAAGATTGAAGCTCAGCGAAAAGACATCGTCAAACTCAAGGATGATGTAAGTGTGAAATCATCTCAACTCTTATATGTTCAGGAGAAACTGTGCGCTGTGATTAAGGAACTGGAAGATATCAGAGATAGATATCAAATAAATGAGTTTAATATTAAGAAATTTGATTCTTCCAGTAAATTAGTCAAAAACTTGTGTGATCAACAGCTCACATACAAGGAAAATAAAGGGCGTGGTCTGGGTTTTAATCAGGCTCCTCCACCTTATAATAACAATTATACTTATTTAACCATGACTGGGGAGGAGATGATGAATGAGAGTAGAATGACCTATGGTCCAAAAAATAATAAGTCATCATTTAATGACAGACCAATTGAGAAACAGAAGTCTGCTCAAATAAATTTTGTTTCTAAAGGCTCCATCGATCCTAACTCTTCGTCTTCATGTGCAGATAAAGTATTTGAAGTAAAATGTGAAGATATTCTTGGGAGTGAACCAGTTGTTCATACAAATATTTCTGAAAATTATTTTGAACAAACTGAATCTGATATTGCTTTTGGTCGGTCTTTATTTGCGTCATTTTCTGCTTATGTTTCGTCTTGTGAGCGTGATGTTTTGGGCAAAACTGCTAATGTTTGTGTTGAACCTTTGAACAATATGTCTGATGATGAATTTTCTTCAGTTAATGATTGTGAATCTGATGTTTCTAACCCTTTGGTTGATAAAAGTGTTACAGGTGAGGTCCCTCAGGACACATTCAGTGAAACCACTTAAACGTCTTCACAAGAAAATCAGGAGTATCATGATTTTTCTTCTTAATCTGTCTCAGTGGGAATCCCTAATGTTGAATCTAGTGGAATCCCATTGGAAACTGTAGTGGAAATTGAACCTGAATTAGTTTCACATGATAAATGTGTTGATGAAACACATATTGATGAGACTTCTGCATGTTCAAATACTGAAACTGATTTTGATAAAGAAGAAAAGGGATTTGAGTTAAATAAAGAGTCATTAGAAAATGTTTTTGAAAGTAAAACATCAACTTCAAATGATGATCTTAGTAAAGAAAGGGTGTCAAGTTGTTCATCAACATCACATGAATGTGTAACTTCTAATCAGCAGACATCAAAATGCTCAGAACAGCCACAAGCAAAGCATATTAGGAAAACCAAAATGTCCAATCATTCAAAATCAAACAAAGATTCTTCTCTAAAGTATCAAAATTTTCAAAATACTCATACAATGAAACGACAAACATGTTTTAATTGTGGAATTACTGGACACATTGCCAGAAACTGTGTTCAACTCCCAAGTGCTCAGTTAAAGGAGAAGTTTGTACAAAATCAGAAGGTCAAGTCTAACCGATATCGTTGTTCAGAGTCAATGATGACTGAAAAGACTAAGACAATGAAAAACAACTATCGCAAGACTGAGCCTTCTGATCAAGATTGGAATGCAGACAAATGTAAAAAACAAAATCAACAAAATGATTTTCGAAGAAATCAATATAACGCTTTTGGTAACTACAATTCTCAATGGTCAAACAAGCATTGGAAACCTAAAGCTAAGGCCGCGCAATCCAATCTGTCTCATACATGTTATCGAAATTCTGCCATTAGAAATACTTCGAAGTTTTTAAATAAAGACAATTTAGCGTGGCAGAGAGTAACTTACATTGATGCACAAGGAAAACCCAGATCCACTATGGGCTGGGTTCCTAAATCTAACTAATCCCGCTAATCGGCAGGAACAGCTGTGGAGGACTATCGTGCGCCTCTGGTACATGGATAGTGGCTGTTCCAGGCACATGACAAGAGACTTATCCCAACTGGTAAATGTCAAAGAAGTTAATCGTGGATATGTCTCATTTGCGGGAGGAGAATCAGGAAGGATCACATTGAAAGGAACAGTAAGAAACGGCGTTTTAAGCTTCGAGAATGTTAACTATGTTCCAGAACTGAAACACAATCTGTTGAGCATTTCTCAGATTTGTGATCAAGGAAATTTAGTTCACTTTACAAAGAAAGGATGTCATGTACTTAAACTTGGGATTGTCATTCCAGAAGATTGGTTCTTAATGTCAACAGAGGGACGAGGAAATGCTTATGTGATTGATATGAACAAGAAACTGTGTGAAGAAGTTACTTGCCTTTTCTCGAAGATTTCAGAACATGATGGTCTACTGTGGCATCGTCGCCTTGGGCATGTGAACATGAAGAATCTGAACTGACTGGCTAAAGGTCAACTAGTACGTGATCTTCCAATAAAAGATTTCATGTTGGTTGAAAAATGTGTTGCTTGTGCGAAAGGAAAAGCTCATCGAAAACCTCATAAGGCTAAACATGCACCCTCGATGAAAGCCGTGCTCGAATTACTTCACATGGATCTTTTTGGTCCAGTGAATGTGTTGAGTATTGGCAAGAAAGCTTATTGTCTTGTAATCGTTGATGATTACTCTCGTTACACCTGGGTGTATTTTCTCAGTCACAAGAATGAAACTGCAGTCTTAGTGAAACAATTCATCACTCTGGCTGAAAATCAAGCGAGTACCAAGGTGAGGGTTATTCGATCTGACAATGGGACAGAATTCAAGAACGTTACTTTGGACAAATTCCGCATTGAAAAGGGAATTGATCGTCAGTATAGTGCACCACGAACTCCTCAACAGAATGGAGTAACTGAAAGAAGAAATCGTACTCTTATCGAGGCTGCATGAACTATGCTGGCTGACTCGAAGCTTCCTAGTTTCTTTTGGGCCGAAGCTGTTAGCACGGCTTGTTACGTCCAGAATCATGCTTTAGTAAATAAACATCATATGAAAACTCCTTATGAGATTCTGGAAGGACGTAAACCTTCGGTTTCACACTTTCGTATCTTTGGATGTCCTTGTGTATTATTACTTATGGACTCTATTGGAAAGTTTGAGGTCAAAGGGGACGAATGTTTCTTTGTTGGATATGCAAAAGGCTCTGCCTATAGGGTATACAACAAAGTAACTAAAAAGGTCGTCGAGTCGTGCAACATTGAATGGCTTGAAGAAAACGCTACGGATGCTAGAGTTGGACCTGATTGGTTATATGATTATTCTGAATTGTTTAAATCATTTAATATTTTGTCAAGTGATTTTTCAGATGCAGGTGTGTCTATTCCAAAACAACCGTTGTCTTTTGAGGACACTGAAGAAGAAGAACAGACAGAAGGAAGCGTCAGACATCATACCATTGATCCGCCGGGAATGGCGTTTACACAGCATCCTCTGCCACAACAAATGTCTCATCAATCTCCTGAAGGTGCACAATCCAGTGAAATTTCAACTAATGCAGCTGGATCAGAACTGTTTGCTGATCCTATTCCTGAAGAATGTACTGTTACCACTCCTGTGAGTCACAGTCCGGTAGCACCTAATGAGGGGGAGTCAAGCAACATTCACACATCTCTAGACGAGACGATACCTGAATTTGCCATACCAACAAGTGTTCAAAGAAATCATCCTATTGAGAATGTGATAGGTCCTGTGAATGCAGGAGTTCAGACCAGAAGCCAATCAGGAATCACTAATTTGTGCTTATATTCTAGCTACATTTCTCAAATTGAACCTAAAACTATTGATGTAGCATTGCAGGAACCAGGATGGGTTGATGCTATGCACGAAGAGCTAAACCAGTTCGAGAAGCTAGGAGTATGGAAACTTGTGGAGTTGCCAAAAGGAAAACGCAAGCTTGGAACTCGCTGGGTTTTCAGAAACAAGCAAGATTCTGAAGGAGTTATTATTCGAAATAAAGCACGATTAGTGGTCCAAAGATTCAGGCAGATAGAGGGACTGGATTATGATGAAGTCTATGCCCCCGTTGCTCGACTTGAAGCAATCCGGATTTTCTTGGCATATGCATCCTTCATGGGATTCACTGTTTACCAGATGGATGTCAAAACGGCATTTTTGTACGGAGAAGTGAAGGAAGAAATTTTTGTTGAGCAACCGCCGGGATTTATTCATCCAGAATATGCCTACAAGCTCGACAAGGCATTGTATGGGTTGCATCAAGCACCTAGGGCTTGGTATGCAACTTTGACAGAACATCTTTTGGCTCATGGGTACTCACACGGCACAATAGATCAGACTCTGTTTATCAAAAGAGTGGGCAAGGATCAAATCTTGGTTCAAATTTATGTCGATGATATTATCTTTGGGTCTACAAGTGAGGAGCTTTGCAAGGATTTTGAGAGAGTTATGCAAAAGAAGTTCGAGATGAGTGCACTTGGTGAAATGACATTGTTTTTGGGTTTACAAGTTAAACAAGATTCACTGGGAATTCTAATTTATCAAGGGAAATATGTGGACGATGTGCTGAAGAAATTCAAGTTCACTGACGCTAAACCGGCAGAAACTCCAATGGCAGAAAGACCGTTGTTAACTGAAGATGCTGAAGGATCCCCTGTTGATCAATGACTTTATAGGTCTATGATTGGATCGTTGATGTATCTGACAGCTAGTCGTCCTGACATCATGTTTGCTGTCTGCAACTGCGCACGATATCAGGCTAATCCTAAAACTTCTCCTCTTACTGCTGTTAAACGAACCTTTCGGTACCTTAAAGGCCAACCCAGGTTTGGTCTGTGGTATCCGAGGGATTCGAATTTTGATCTGTTTGTGTTTTCTGACAGTAATTTTGGAGGCACTGACAAGGACAGGAAATCCACCTCTGCTGGATGTCAGTTTTTGGGTGACAGACTCATTTCTTGGCAATGCAAGAAGCAACAAACGGTAGCTATTTCCACAGCTGAAGCAGAATATGTTACAGCTTCGGCGTCTTGCTCTCAAGTGGTGTGGATGCAACATCAATTGCAGGACTACGGTTTGACTTATCTTAAGACTACCATATACTGTGATAATGATGCTGCCATACAAATTGTGAAAAATTCTGTTTTCCACTCAAAAACCAAGCACATTGATATTAAAGTTCATTTTATACGTGACTGTTTTGATAGAGGTCTTATCAAACTTGAGCAAATCGACACAGATGCAAATGTTGCCGATTTGTTCACTAAACATGTCAGCAGTTCGAAATTTCAAGTGCTTGTGGATTTTCTGAAAATGATCCGTTTTACCGACCGAGCATGTCTTTTGTTTTATTTCGTAGGTAAATTTGTTCATAAAAGTTTTCTATTCTTAGGTAGTTTCTATTTATGCTCAAATTTAGGGGGAGAAAATTATGAAAAATACAAAAACATTAAAAAAAATTGAAAAAAAAATACAAAAAGAGGCGTTGCATGACTGGGAAATGAAATGAATTTTCACATTATGGTCAAGGGCTGACTCATGTAAGACCAGTATCGAAGTAGTTTGACTCTAGTATGATGTGTTGGTAGGCTCTATCCTTAAAGACTGGAAATGTTGGCTGTTTCTGTTTAGAACTAAATTAGTACATGACCTCAGGAAAGAAAATCACTTGGAATTAGCTCATGTCTATTTGAATGTCTGTATGTTGTCCCGATACACACAATTTTGGTCTGACTCTGAAATCTTCTCTGAAAAAGTCATGTATCTCCTCTGCTGCATCCAGATATATGCTGACCTGGAGGTGCTAGGCAACGTCAACTTCTGCTGCATCCAGATACATGCTGACCTAGTTGTACGTTGTCACGCTGTAGATCTATTTAACACCCGAAAGAGGCCCTCAAGTGCCCAAAAGAAACCCAAGAAACCTATATCAAATTGAGAAAAACTCATTTGATCTGTATATTATACCATCTCTACTTAAGATCTATTCTGTTATCTTCTCAACCTATTCCCAGTTAAGATTTCAGAGATCTGGATTGGACTTGTGAAATATGTGGTAGGGAAGATACTTGCATGATAGAGTGTGATGTTTATATTACCGAGATCTGATTAGTATTTGTTTGGGTGTTCATTGTTAAGATATCAAAACATGAAAAAATTTGTTACAGGCAGTTATATGAAAAAGGTCTAGAGAGATGAGTTTAGGTGGACAAATATACTGGCAATCGTCTAGATCATTCGGTAGTAGATCAGTGTTGATAAGTGACGTCAAGCCCGAAACCTCGTGATTTGATCCCTGAGCAATTTTGTAATTTTCCTATTTTATTTCTTTTGTAAATAACAGTTTTTATTTATTTATTTTTTTTTTTAGGTTTTGCATTTATAAATTATGCTCAGAAGGTTTAGTGGATTATTAAAATTATAACTGATTTATTAAAAGGATTTTTGTCATAAATTATTTTATCAAAAGAAATCCTTTAAGTCGGTTAAGCATAAACAGTTGGTCTCGGCCCAAAAGTCAATGGCCCAGTTTATTTAGGTTTGAGGTATAAAACACAGGTCTCGGGTCGAGACCTCATTTCTCACTCGAGACCATTTGATATTCTCTCTCAAAAGTTCCGGCAAGTCGCTATAGTTTTCGACGTGTTCTCCAGTTTCGTTTCATTATATTCGGTTTCCAATCTAGATTCATCGAATTTTTAAGGTATTTTGAAGATATTGTTGAAGTTTTGCAGGTGTTATGAAGATCTGATGATGTTTTGATGAAGATTTGAAGATGACCAAGAACCCTAGTTTTAAATATATTTTGGTCTTCAAATAAATCATAGGGTGTTTTTGGGATTTTGATCCAAAATCTGAAAGATGAAGTTGTTTGTGGGGTCTCGACTCAGATAACATAAGGACTCGAGACAAGTGGTTACGAATCTCATGGTCTCGACTCGAGACCTCAAAGTCTCGACTCATGGTCTCGACTCAATAAATCATGATTTTGACTCGAGAACTCATGGTCTCGACTCATGGTCTCGACTCATGGTCTTGAGTCAAAAGTAACAGTCTCGAGTCAAGCTTTTAAAATCTGAGTTATGGTGCTGTTGATTTGTTCTAAATGTTGACTTTGTAATTTGGAAATTTCATACAAATATAAATGTCAATGTTTCTAATGCATTTTTTTGTTTTATGCAGATTATGGATTTGAAATTCATTTCGACACATAATCAAGCAGGATACTTAGCACCTCCTCCGGAGAAACACAAGAAGGTGTATACTTCATTGATGAAAGGTCTCAACAGCTGCCGTATTGTTCACGCACTACGAGAAAATCCAGTTATCTACGAAAATCTTATTCAAGAATTTTGGAAAAGTGTGAGAATTGAAGTTATTGAAGGAAAAGGAGTTATTGTTGCTGACATTCAAAAGAAGGTTGTTACTGTGACAGAGCAGATGATTCGAGAAGTATTACAATTCAATGACCAAGAAACAGATTCAATTGAACTTCCCACTGGCACTGTTGAAGCAATATTGCCTAGATTGAGTTATAAAGGGAAGTATCCACCTCTGGTTAAGAAGTTTGTGCATCCTTATTGGCGACTTTTGTTGCACATGTTTACTTTGTGTATGACAGAGAACAGAGGAGGCACTAATCAGTTGAACATTACTCAGTCTGCTGCTCTTGTCTGTGTGATAACAAACGAGCCTTTCAATTATTCAAAGTATATTTTGGAAGCGATGAAGAGAAATGTGTTTTGGAGTCAGAAAGGACAAGTTTCTTATGTATCCAAGGTTTTTGCAAATGATTTTTAATGCTCGTTATCCAGAGTTGGAGAGATCTGGAAACACATTGGAATTGAAGCCCATGGGTCCAGCTTGTTTTGGTGCTCTCGCTCCAAAGAAGGGTACTGAAAAGAAATTTGAAGGATTAATTCCATTAGAGAAATTTGGTCAATTTGCAGAGACTGAAGATGTTGCTGCTAATCCAGTGATAGTGCAACCTGTTCCAGTGAATGATGCGCCTGCAAATGCTATTATTGCTGAAGAACATGATATTCAAAGGGGTATTGAAGATGAGCCTGAGACAGAGAATTTAACAATCGACTCTGACGATGAAGGCATTGAGATTATGTGTGATTCTGGGGAAGATGAAGAGCTTCCTCCTGAAGCTGAAGCTGATACTGCTGTTTCTGCTGTTCCACCTGTGATTTCTGCTGAAAGTTTGGCTTTACTATTAAAGTCTGTAACTGATAAGATGGGAAATCCTCCTTCTGATCTTTCAGTTTCAAGTGAAGAGCCTAGTGAGAACCCAAAGGATCCTGATTCCCTGCCATTGAAGCGGAAAAGGAGGGATCCTCGACTCGAAATGTATGTTGAGCAAAACAAAGATCAATCCATGAATATTGCTGAGGATGATGATGGTCTGTATGACTTCGATTTTGAGAAAAATGTCACTGATACCACCACCGCTACTGAAGATATCTTTGAGTTTGATGCTCACACTCAAAAAAATGATATGGATACCACCACTGTTGATGTTCAAGTTACAACTGTTGATACTGATTCTGTTGTTGATATTATGCCACTTGGTATTTCTGAATCTGCAGGTCCTTCGAGAATTGTTCATGACTTACCTAGCAGTTCAAGTGGTAAGAGACCTGAAGAACCGTTGAGGATGCCATTTGATGATGACTCAAGTGATGATGATGAGTTTATTAGTATGAGAGAGAGATGAAGAAAAGATTGGTTGTGCTTGAGCAAGATTCAATTCACAAAGATGCCAAAATTATTCAACTTGAAGACACTATAGTGAAGAAAGATCAACAGATTGAACAGCTTCAAGGAGATGTTAGTTTGTTGTTCAGTACGGTTTATGATTTACGAGGAAAGTTGGAAAAGAAGTTTGGACAAGAGTTCTCTGATCCAACTTATGTTGAAAACAAAAGAAAAGCTTTCGCTAAGGATGATGCTGAGAGAAGTGCTGCTATGGAACAATATTTCAAAAGAGTTACTAATCCAGTGGCAGACAAAGAGAAGGCTGAAAGAATTAAAAAGAAAAGGGAGTTTGTAATTTTGAAGAACAAGAATCTAAATCCAGATGATGATGATGCTCATGCAACTCATCATTTAATGGATGTTGGTGAAACTCTCTATGATAAGGTTGGAAATCGTTCTGGTGTAGTTAGCTGGGGATTTGATCATGATCGCAAAAGATGGTGGATAAAGAGAAAAGTTGGTCCTGTCGAGTGGTACAAACATCCAGGCCAGTTTCAGTCTTTCACTAAAGTTGATTTGAGAAATTTGTCTAAAGCACCTTATGTAGATGATAAGCCTGGAGGTCCTGGATATATGTTTTTCGAGAGATTGAAGAGAGAGGTTCTTCGTAACTTTCCTTCGATGCGCACGGCAGAGTCTTTTGTTAAACTAGCTAAAGGAATTAGAGATCCATACACAAACAAGCGTATGAAGATTGTGCATTGGCCTGTAACTGACAAAGAAAAGATGATTCCGTTGGTGAAAAAGATTCCAAAAGGTGCTTTGAAGTCCTTACATTTCTGGGCTTATGATGAGCGTCTAGGACAGGCAGTGTTTGTTTGTGATGATGATGTGAATTATCGATTGGTTGATCAAGTTGATGTGCTGAATCTTGCTCTTGAAGATCTGGAGGTGTTAGCTCAAAATCAAATACGAGCTACCGAAAAATATGAAAAGATTGCAAAAGGATGGACTGCTGCTGTTGTTTCAGCCATTCATATTCGCACAAAAGGTTTTGGTGGACTCAAGGATCGGTTGGGTGGTGATCGTGAAGGTTGAAGTCTCAAAAACCTCCATGCATAAACCTAGGGGGAGATTGTTGGAACCTGAAGGTTTATACATGAAGGATTGCTTAGTTAAAGGATTGATTTTGTAATTGTTTAGTTTATATTTTGGGTCGACATGTATGGGTTGGGCTAGTATGGCCGGTTTCGAGTGGGCCTAGGTTAAGAGTCCATATGTTTAGTATTTAAACAAACCTCAACCATTTGGTTGAGGTTGATCAGCTGCTTGCGACTTGAAGGCTAGCCGAAAACACCAAGGAGTCTTGTATTAGTCATTGTTCAACTTTGAATGCAAGATTTTCTGGTTTGTGTTTGTTCGTTATTGTTTCTTTTATATTCTTATTCTTGAATCGAATTGTGATTGTTTTCCGCACTCTCACAAGCTAGTGTTTGATATCATTGAGAGATCCTAACGGGTTTTACATCCTTGCTATCTTTTCTACAAGAAAAATAAGCTTCCAATCAGATTGAGAGAGCTCCCAATGCAGATGTAGAGAAGAATGAGAGGAAATGAGCAAATGAAATGGAAGTTGGCCATGCTATTTATAGTTGTGGCAACTTCACAAGATCAACACACATGGATTGTGTAGCCTCCAAGCAATGATCATGTCCATACAAGTGTTAGGAGCAGATTCAAAGCCTTGGGGAAGAGATAACTTGGCTACCACACAAAGATTTTACAAGAACAGCCCTTAAAGAATCAAACAGCAGCAAAAATCAACTTTCTGGTCGCTGGGCATGCTTTACGGACCGCAAAGGGTCCCTTACGGTCCGTAAGGACCATGCTGCAGATCAGCAACTTTCAGAAATTGACAGTTTTGGCCCCTGAGCTTGTTTCGACGTGTTTTGGCGCTTCTAACACCCGTCAAGCCCATTTTAAGCTCCATAATGAAGTTAAAGTATGGGGAACATGAAACATGCTCAAAAATATGTCAGATGTTGGTTCATTTGGCCGTACGATTGCGTTGTTTGGCTAATTACGACAGAAATCGTAACGGGCGCGAAAACGATCCAAATTGCGAAACGAATGGAATTTTTGCATGCCGATCACTAAAATAAAAATATTTTAGTGTGTACAAAAATTTTGAGTGTCCAGATGTGGTCAGAACGTAATATATGCGCGAAAATGCAAACTTACGCCGTTTTTGACACTTTTAGTCCCTGTAAGATCAAATAAGCATATTTTCGCACACCGAACCACCCGAAGCTTATTTCTAAGCTATGTTTAGGTTATTTATGGTATGTTTAGCTTATGATCAAGTTTCGGACTGTACGTTACATTATGAATCGGTATAGTTTCGCAGTTTGACACAAATAGTCCCTGCGATGGAACAAACTTGTTTTCGACACACCAAACCATCCAAAACTTATTTCTAAGTTATGTGAAGGTTATTTAAGGTATGTTAAGCCTATTTCACTATCCCGGAGTGTTTGTCGCGTTAAAATGATTGCGTTTACGCACCAGTTTGCGTATAACTTTCTAGAAAGTGATTTAGAGCTTGAAATCGAATCGAATCGAATTAAATCGTAAAATCACCAAACACATAAAACACATATAGTAACACCAAAACACATTGTTTTATTAATAATTGACTTTGTTTTGCATTGTTCATCGATTAAAGGGCACAGTTGTCACATGTTGCAACTTCACATCATTATCAAATTTAATTTTCGGCATCTGTTTTAGTTTTAAAAGCATCAGCATTAGAATAGTAATAAATGGATTTATTCTGCATTTTCCTGTCTATAAAATACATCACAAACCTTAATGTTGGGCTGTAACCACAAGTTGCAGTTGCAGTTTCCACATCAAAATGGGCATAGCTCTGCGAAATCTTCTTTTGACAATTAGGGATACCTGAATATTCAAGAAACACATCTAGTAGATGAGGAAATTAAGATCAAGTAATGCAAAAGGAATAGAAAAAGAATCAAAAATAAAACAAATAAAAATTAAAAACAAAATTATAATTTCGGTAAATGATTACCCATACAAGAAATTACCATAAAAATAATCAAATAAAGAGCAACAGTGCCACATGTTTGCAAGTGTAAGAAATCATGCTAAAATCCAGCATCTTGGTACATATGTGTCTCATCATTTATTAGGCCATGTATTGGCAGCCCAAAATAAGTGATTCTTGCATTGAAATCCTACAAAAAAATAAAAGAAAAAAAAACAGAAGTTAAAATATTATCATAAAACACCATGAACAACTAATGTTAGCAGCATGCTATATGTGCCTGATCAAGCAGAATGTTAGAAGTCTTCAAATCACGGAATATGATCTGGTTCTCTCAAGAATGCAGATAGGCAATGCCTTCGGCTATTCCCATCTTAGACCCCAAATATATACGATTAGTTAATGGATTAAATTAACTTGTGGTTGCAGCAGTTTCACTTTACCAAACACTTAACTAATGCTCTCATATAACATTAACAAACAATTACTTTCTTGAAAGCTGCTCCGTACGAAAAATTAATCTATTTACCCTCTTTTTATAGCAAATACATCAGCAACATCTAATCCCACTTTTCTGAATGCAAACCTAAAGGAAAACCAGTAGATCTTAAATAAAACCATGAAAACAACAGATTTTTTGACGTCAAAAGGTCACGGATAGCTTGAGTTGGGTGAGCGGTGAAAACAAGATCTACGGTTTGATTCTCGAGTGCATCAAACAGTTCTTCTAGGGACTTTTTAAGCTTATGTACAAGTCTACTTAAGAGTTTCTTCAATATCGGATTCAGTTGAAGCATTAGCCTCATCAACAAAATCACCCTTTTTGAGTTTAGTCCTTCTGCAGTGAGCCGTCTGAACCTCTTCGGCTAGATTAGCTAACTTAAGCATGTGAGAAAAGGCCTTTGTAATGACGATGGAATCACCTGGGTCTAAACTGGTTAACACGTTTCCGAGTACTTCGAGCTTTTTAGGATCATGCTTTCCTTCGTACTCAGCGGATAACTCATAGCATTGTTGAACCTGCGGATAACTCTTCGAACCCAACAGTAGTTTCAACCACTGTTGTAACTCAACAGTGGTTTAACTCACTGTTTTAACCCAACAGTGGTTTAACTCACTGTTTTAACCCAACAGTGGTTTCAACCACTGTTTTAACCCAACAGTGGTTTAACTTACTGTTTTAACCCAAGAGTGTTTACAACCACGGTTTTAACCCAACAGTGGTTTAACTCATTGTTTTAACCCAACAGTGGTTTCAACCACTGTTTTAACCCAACAGTGGTTTCAACCACTGTTTTAACCCAACATTGGTTTCAACCACTGAGTTCAAGAAGCTTTTACCTGTTATTATGCACAAAGGAGGTTGCTTTGTGCATGCACCGATAAAACGAACAATATTGCTATGATGAACCTCTCTGCAAAGACACACACACATAAGGATTCTTATGAAAAAGAAACAAGTTATGACAAGTGCTATATCTATGATCAAAATGTTTAATATTATGTGTAAATCATTTATAACTATAAAACATGCAAAGCATAATTGTGTTGTGAAGATTATTTGAACTATAACCATTAAAGTCTTAATATGTAACCTCAGCTATGATGAAAACAATACTGGAGCATGGCTACTTCATGAGAGAATTCATCCTCCAATGTTTGATTTAAATGTTCAGATCTAAGAATCTTGACAGCAACATCCTGACCCAGGTACTCTCCACGAAATCTATCCAAAAGCATAATAATAGTATGTTATATCAAGATACTGACAAAAAAATGTAATGACATGCAGCAGTAACTGGAAAACATTATTCACTTACAAATCTCCACAGGATCCAGATGCAATTCTTTCCCCAATGTTCAGTAATCTTCTATCTATCTTGGCATCTTCAAAATCAGCTTCTTTCTCTACAGCTGATTTGGAATGTGAAGAACCGGACCATGAACCCTGCAAGAACATAACAAATTAACAATCCTTTTTAACCCTCAAAAACATAACAACTTCTTGTTATTGAGAATTTAGGTGACTTCAACTACAACATAAAACTAATGAACGTATTCTACACTACAACAGAAGTAGCAAAGGTCATTCAAGTTTCCCCGCACTCATGTAGGTTCATTCCTAATAGTTAAAGAATCAATTCATCATTAGAGTCCAAATGATAGATTCCAAATAGTATTCTAGTTTTTGAGATGCACATTTATGTCCTGATTACTTATTAGAAAGTGAGGATAGTTGGTACCAAGCACTAACTACTGTTTACTTAAATCATGTGTGTCAAGCTTAACGTACAACTTTTTGCAACTGACTAATGAGATCATTTTTTAAACTTATCCTAATAAGCACATACAGTAGTTATCATAATAATATAGTTATCATGTGTGTCAAGCTTAACGTACAACTTTTTGCAACTGACTAATGAGATCATTTTTTAAACTTATCCTAATAAGCACATACAGTAGTTATCATAATAATATAGTTATGGTGAATAAAGTACCTCACTTCTAGCAATCGCTTTCTCCATTGCTTCATGTAAAGCCTCTGTTTCCTCACCCCTAGCAATCGCTTTCTCCATTGCTTCATGTATAGCCGTCGGTTGTTGAAAATACATGTGCTTCACGGATGTTGAGATCTATGTCAGAAAGCAAAGCTGAAAGCTACAAGAGAGAAAAAAGGTAAGTTATAATCGTGTTTTAAGATCTATGTCAAAATCACCAACTTTGAATTGAGCAGGATACCATTATTTCATCACTAACTCCAACTCTAAAAACTAAAATGAATCAAATTCTAGACAGATAAACCGTGGAAAATTAACGGTGACGTGAAAGGTTCAAGACATTTTGATCAATAGAAGGGCACACAAAATGCTGAATTGCAAAGTTGTCATGCAGCGACAAAATCTGATGTAGTAAAACATGTATTCTTTCAACTAGATACCTGACTGAGGAGCTTAGGCTTGTCAAGAGCAGAAAATATCACTTCATGAATTGGCATAACTGGAATATCCACTCTGCGGATATTCATGACATAGCAATTTATTCCCCTCATATAAAGATAAATCTGTAAATTTAATATAAAAAGAACAAACACAAACATCGAATTCACACAAACAGGAGCCTATAACTTGTATCTAAATGTCATGCATTAATGGGTCACCAACACCATATAGCTTATACATACGCACATATACGTGTATGTGTGTGTATATGGCCGGTTCAAATGAGAACCACTAAATATTTAGGAACCACAGGTGATACACTGTATACGCAACAATATGATAATGCTTCTACAGATAGTGTATTCAACAGTGAAGAATACAGTATAACTCCTAATGATTCAACAAACAATGTAGTCACCCCTAAATATATAAAATGGTTATAAATGTTGTTGGTTGTCATTTGAACCCACCCCTATATACATATACAAAGATTCCAAAGAACCTACTAAACCAGGGTCATTTATTTTTGTAATTTTCAAAGATTCTTTAAGAACTAAGATGGCTTTTTAACAAAACAACATAATGGTGAACAGTAAAAGAATGCATACACCAAAACTCTCTTACACAGTACCTTCTAGAAGATTCTCCTTCAAGATTCTCTCCATCCTTATCATCACAACTTTTCTGACCTCCAAATTTAGGTCCTCAAGTTTAAAGCAAGGTTCAAAACCCCCCTCTATTAATTCTTGTTGGTCACCATCAACACATCTCCTCTAGTCCAAAAGTTCTGCAAGGCACAATTTTGGGGGCAAGCTTAGAAACGGTATTAGGATAAAATAAACTTGCTAAAGCCACACTTAAACAGTATTCAAACTCAGAACTAAAACAAATACCCATTAATCAATCAACCTGAAGATTCAAATCAAACAAAAACCCAGATTCAAACCAGAGGGGATAAGATCAGATCCGTCACCGAAATATGAACAGAAAAGCTTCTCTCAATTACTCCATTTCGATGAGGTTGATTGAAGTGAAATCAACATAAATACAATGTGAGAGAAGATTGCAGTGAAATCAAAAAGTAAAATCAACATATAAACAAATAATCATACCTGAATAATAGAACCCTAAATCCTTCAAGCGTGCGTGAAGGAGAAGAATGAAGTAGTGGATGACACTTTGGTATCTAGGTTTTGTGAAAAAGTGAGATAAAAGAAAAAAGGGGATGTGGTACTGTTGGGCGGGAAAATGGGATTGAGGATTCCCTAATCAAGTGACACGTTAGCCCAAAAAACTTTCATTTATTATATATAATAGATATGGGAAGGTTAACATACAATAGCCCTTAACGTGCAACGGTGCGCGAGTGAATTACGCATGTTCGTTTTTTACCGCAATAACTTGTCCATTGCTCAAAACGCCTCTATATACTTTACCATATCCACCTTCCGCCAAGAAGTTGCTTGTTGAAAATCCAGTGGTTGCTTTCTCAATCTCTTCATGGCTGAACCTTCGTGGTGATCTACCGAAAAACTGGAACACTATGCTTGCAGGTTCACTTTGTGCACTAACCATCACCACCACATGAAAAAAAAAACAATTTGAAACAACCTAAATATCTATAATAGTGTTTCAATCTTTAATTTAAAATTCAAGTGTAAACCTCATGTTATTATCTACTACACCAATATTAAGCTAAAAGGGTAAAAATTAAACTCCAGATGTTGCATGTTTGAAAAAGAAAAATTTAAGTGCTTGTGCTCCCATCAAGTCATTTGACTCCTAACAAAAAGCCAAAGCACCAACTTCACACTGAAGTTCCAATACAGATTTCCCCTGCTCTGCAAAAAGTCTCCCGTTGATGTAACTTGACTCGGACCCGAGTGATTTTGTAGCTAATGTGTCAAATGGCAACTCAACAACATTAGTTTGCCATAAAGATTCTAAATTTAAATAAGAAACTTCACATACAATTCTGAAAATAAACAGATCAAAAAACAAATAAATGGTACCTTTGGTGATGCCGATTCGAGGTTTGAGACACGCAATTCCAACGAATCAAATTGATTACTAAACTTAGGGCTGGCAATTCTGACACGAACATGATAACACGATGGTGAAAAATGAAAATTAAATCAGCAAAATGGCGTAAATGGGGAATCTAATGACGAAAGTACCCGTAAAGAAAGAAAGTGGTGATCGAGCAAAAGATCTTTGTAGACGAACTGAGCCATGACAACATCAATGGAAGCGACAATATGAACCACATTAATGTCATCGTCATCATCTTTGTTTCAAGCCCACACTTTTTCGGTGCCTTGTGCCTAGGCCACACGCGAGACCTATGCTCCTTGAGTGCGCCTAACGCCTTTAACAACTATGGTTAGGGGAAAAAGAAACATTAATCTGGATTGTTATCAGACATACCAATGCTTTTTCAACCATCATTTTCCTCATGGAGTATAAAAGTCTGTAATTATGCACGATCAAACATTAATCTGGATGGTTATCAGACATACCTATGCTTTAAGTGTTAAAAATGACTAAGTCAAACATAAAAAGCAAAAATCACAAGTTATATTAAAATAGTTAACTTACGTTAAAGTGACAACCAATGGACACGCGTTGGTTGACTGAGACCCGAACTCGCTGGAAAAACAACCGCAACAACCGCTAATTACCATCGTTTATTCCAGTGAAGCGAACAACACCGGAGATCCGATCTGTGCAAGTAACGGTCATCCCCACATGAACCAAACAAATATCCATGCCTTAAATGCCATGCAACATCTTCTACAACACCATCATAAACCTTATATATTTGCATAGCATCCAAAGACTTATTTTTGGGAGTTGCATTGATTCAACCTCTCCCTCGTGATTTATTTGCTGGATTACGTGTACCTGCAAGGGAAGATCATATAGATTCAACCATAGCAGAAAAATGAAGTGAATTATACTCGCATCATACACATATGTGATATATAACACTCAGTAAAACTGTAAAGACCAAAAATAGCATTAACTTTCTGAAAATTTAAAATGACATCTAGAACAGAAACAGATTGCAAAAATTAAAATATCACAAGATGATCGGCCATAACCCTTAAAAGTTATGTAAGTAATGCAGCAAAAAACAACTGAATATAACCCCTAAATACTTTATTCATGATTTGTGGAGACTGGGACCCAGTCCAATGCTTACTATCTTTGCCTTCCCATAAAAGACTAAAACATACGATAACTCATTAACAGTAATTTCGCAAGCTATTTCGGGTGCAACTCATATTAAAACTAATCCTTGTTATTAAACAAAACCTTAAGGAACTCCAATAAGGTCTGATCAAGTTATCAACAAATTTGAATCCTTCTTCTATGCAATAATAACTAACAATATTTCTATACATGAAAAACACCAAAAGTTTATATTGTGCTTTTCTAAAACTTCAAGTGACACGGTTCAATACCCTCAAATAATGTACTGCTATCCATTGAACATTACATCAATTGTCATTTGTTAACTAAACCTTAAAACTGAAAAAAAAAAACATCATAGTTTTATATATATACACAGGTAAACACTGAAATTACTTTCAAGAGGTGAAATAAAAACAATTCTTGTCTAAACTGTCGTTGATTTTTAACCTAAACCCCTATCAAACCTTTTATGGTCCATCTTAACACGAAAATAAAAGTCATATACATTCTTAATCGAAGCTAATTTGTCGTTCATTCTGACCCAAACACATCCTAACCTGAAGCAAAATGACCATTTTTTCAAAGCGACCCGTTTTGACCGAAACCCATGAACGTCCCATAAACATTTTGTTGATTCTCAATTAATATCATAGAAAACATTAAAACAAATCATTTGGGCAGGTTTGATTAAACCTGTAGACATTCAAATCAAGAATGATATCAAACCTATACTGTTAATTTCATGACTGATACAAGATCTTGTTGCAATTTCAGTTGCAAATGTGCACTACCTTAGTAACTGTTAGCGACTCAAATTGTACCTTTTTTTCACAAAGATTCACATTCACATCACATAATACATGTTTGTATCTAAGCGAATACATAATAAGAACATAACTATATCTAAAACACATACTTGATTTTCAAAACAATAGACATAGCATCACATTACTTTGAAACCTAATCTACAAGAACGAAAAAGATTATTCATAAATAGCTGAAATACCTTCTCAGAAACCCTAATCCTCGTTTGGAAAATGAGTTGCAAATTAGGTTCACATTAATGGATCGATTGACGAACTGCAGAAGATGAACTTGTTTATCTCCTTGCGAATTAGGAGTCCTTGGCGTCAGTCGTTCCTAAATCCAGTTATTATAAATTTCAATCGGAAAATAACAATAAACAATGTAAAATCCTAATAGGGGATAAAATATTGATCGACAGATGAGAATGCATAGAGAAATAAGAAGAAACGTTGAAGATTGTTAGATGAACGCTGTGTTCCCGAGTTTAATAAAAGTAAGAAAAGAAAAGAAATAGAGTTTAGTAGAGAAAAGAAAGGAACAAATAAAAATTATTATGTGTTCCAGAGTTTCAAGTAAAGGAAAGGAAAGAAAGGAAAATAAACATCTTTTTTGCATTCCCGAGTGGAGAGGAAAAGAAAGAAAAGTGACAATTTTACTATTATACCCTTTTAAATAATACTAAAAGAAAAATAACCCACACATTCTCGTCTTCTTTAAAACATTCTTTTATCTTCAATAACAAATTAAACTCCATTACAACCAACCTAAACTTGTGTCCCATCATGCAAGGAAAAGTGCTAGGGGTGCAAACGATCCTAGCCCGAGCTTAACTAGGCTTGAGCTCGTTTAACATATGAAAGCTCGAGCTCATCGATTCAAGCTATGACTTTAAAACCTCGAGCTCGGCTCGTAAGTAATTTTTCAAGCTCGCCGTCGGCTCGGGCTCGACTTGTTTAGTATTTGTTAATTAATTTTATATTAATTATAATTATTTGATTTTGACTTCACAAAGATATTAGTTTCAGTAGCAGATCTTGCTACTTTTCTTTGCAAAACTTTACTGCCATTTTATGCACAGTCCAATCTAATCTAAACCTAAAGTAATCTAAAGATAGGATATTGAAACTATGAAAATGAATTTTTATTTCTATTAATGCTACAATATGAGATTCACTTGGGTATCTTGTAGTATAAAGTATATAAAATCAGGTTAAACTTTCTTGATTCAAAATTCAACCACATGTTCAACAAGAGTATACAGTCTGTTAATGCCATTAATGGCATGATCATGATAACAAAGGAACCTGAATGATTTAACTCTTGATGATCTCCTCAACTACAGATGGAAGAATATAAATATTACACAAAGATACAACTAACAAACTGTTATCTAATAGAACCCAACCCATTACATGCTACAAATAATTCAAAACCATGTAACTAAGCACGGTAAGTCCTTGTTCGACCCTGTACCCACGAAACCTTACAATTGAGGATCATAGGGTTTGAGTTTGAAAAATCATTTAAGAATCAATGTTCGAGCCTTCTTACAAGGGTTCTATGCACCAGTTCAGCTGGTTAGAGTCCAGATCCATCGGTGATATCCGCAAGGCCTTTAAGAATCATGTCAGTTTGCAATCACAGTGTTATAACAAATTCATTTCTGGATACTTAAACAAGATCTTAAGACTGCATACCGCCTGATTTTGTTCCAGTAGCACTCCTACTGCTATTGTGCTATGGGCGTTCAGGCGTCAATTACACATACAGCGTCTATTACGCATTTTTACTCTAGTTACGCGTATCCGGTCTGGGACACGCGCGTAACCCAGCCTGTTAAGCACTGAACGTAGCACTTGACACGAAACATGCTTTGCACGAGTAACCGGGGCCAGTTACACGTGTTTAATGCCTGTTACGCGCATTCCGGTGACTGTGCCTACGCCTAACAGGGTACGTTAACGAAAATAACAGCGTTGTTTCTAACGATTTAAAACCCTAAACCGTAAACTATAATAACTCACCACACAATCATCCTCTCATTTACACTTTGTTGCACTGACAAGCCAACTATCATTTTCCTCGATAAAATTTAGAGCATAAAGAAGGATATGATGCAACATCTGCACTAACATTTTCTTAACCACACAGAATATAAGTTTTGCCAAGTTCAAACTTCAAACAATGTACTATAAAGATATGTTTTCACATTGTGTAAGATACCTATATTATTGCAGAAAACATTGAAGCGATTCGTAAATATAGAAAGCAAGTGCACGAATTTATGATTGCTCTACATATATGAAGCACAAAAGCCACAACGAACATATCAAACTGGAACTAGCATACCATTTCAGCCGTAGACTGTATCTGCCTAGACCACTTGAACGACGCACCCTAGACTCCATCCGGCAGCGCATAATGATTAGCGACAGCTGCCTTTTTGTTCCTCTTTAAACCAAACAGCAACAGGAATTTGGAGGCCTATGGCGTCTCCGATTTTGTTCCAGTAGCACTCCTACTGATACTGTGCTACGGGCGTTCAGGCGTCAGTTACACTTGCGGCGTCTATTACACGTTTTTACTCTAGTTATGCGTATCCGGTCTGGGACACACGCGTAACCCAGCCTGGTAAGCACTGAACGCAGCACTCGACACGAAATCGGATTTGCACGAGTAACCAGTGCCAGTTACACGTGTTTAATGCCTGTTACACGCATTCCTGTGTTTAATCAAACTTAAACAATTCAAGAAGCCTAAACCCAAATTGGACACATTAATTTTTTTTTTTTTGGAACGGCAAATTTGGATCACTGACGGACCACTGGAGTATCATCGTGCCACCAGTAGAACCACCCGATCATATCCATCTCCAGTAGGCATAATGCCTATACACCAATTCAGGAGGAAACCCAATAAATATGGGAAAAACCCCCTTATGGGAATCGAACCCAGGACCTATTGGTCCCAAAGTCTTATCCCACCACCAAGATGCCACATTAATTTAATCACAATTTTAGATAAGGGGACCCTCTTCATATTCTTTCCTCAATTCTTCAGTTTTCATAATTTTTTTAACTGATGATATGATAATGGGTGTAGGTGCTCTTCGTTTGTTGTGAATAGTTTGAGAGGTAAACATATGGGTTTTGTTGTTAAAATTCACATGAGCCAGTAAAAGAAAATTATCATAAACAATAAGCAAACCTAAAAAAATCATCTTATAAGAAGTTATATCCTCACAAAATTCATCTAAGAAACACAGTTAAAACACCTATATTCTATAAATTGGATGCAGGTGTGTTACCTCAAAGATGGATTGCTGATCACCGATGGAGAGTAGGTTGCAGCAACGAAGATGAACAACAGCCCTTATCAAGTTGAATCTGAAGATACGGGAAAGATCATGATGATAATTAAAGATATGCGATTATGGGAGAGATGATGGAAGGTGGTTGAAGTTATGCCCGCCATTTTTTTTACGAGGGTAAAACTGGAACCCTAAATAAGAACGTGGCTTTCATTATTCTTTTCTCTCACAATCTTCCCGATTTGGGAGGAAACAACTGAACAATAAAAAGACTTCCCCTATCTCTTCTCTTCTCTACCTTTCTTCCCATAAAAAATCTCTGGAACACCATTACCCTCTTCTTTCCTTCCAATTCTTTTCTATTCTCTAATTAAGTGAATCTCTGGAACACAGTGGAAAGGTACCTGTAAATCAAAAGGTAATGAGGAATCATAGATCTGAAGAAGAAACAAACACAGATCTAAAGAGGAATCACAGATCTGGTCTTCTTGAATCGCCAGAGAAGGGAGAAGAGAAGAGTACAGAAGAAGAAGAATTAGAAGATCTATGCTGTGTTCCAGAGATCCACTTAACAGGGGGAGGGGAGGGGAGGGAAAATGGGGTTTTTTTTGCCTGATAATAGTCTTTCCAATTTGGAAAGACATGGAGGGGAGGGGAGGGATGGGGAGGGATTTTTAACTCGGGAACACACCCCTAGGGTTTTTAGGAGTGAGATAAAGGGACGGAACCTTGGTACTGTTGGGCGGAAAAATGGGGTTGAGGATGCCCTAATCAAGTGACACGTTAGCCTAAAAAACTTTTATTTATTATATATAATAGATAATATATATATATATATAGGGTAGGGTTCTAGAGTGAACAACCTCCCAAGAATGAACTGTGTGAACGGATCTAGACCGTTGATTTGCATCATCTTTAGATATTAAATTAATGGCATAATGGTAATTAGTTTGTTATTTTTTCTATTTAATTAAATGAATAAGAGTATTTTTGTAACTACACAATATAATAAAATTCAAAACCTGGAAGTTTCCATACCTGTTCGATGCTCACAATCCCTTTAATATCGCACATCCAGATTTTCAAGCCCTGGTATTCAATTTTTATTCAATAACCATCAATCTCTCTCTTTCATTACCGTCTTCATCGATGAAGAACAGAGGAAGTCCATCGAACTTAACAAGACACCGGAATAGTCATATAATTTTCAACATCAAAGGTACACAATGATAAAGTGTAAATATGTATATGATTCAGTAAATCGATTCATGCTGTGTATGTTTTATAAATCATTTAAGAACATAAAATTGGAAGCTAGGGTTTCTTTAATCTCTTGTAATAGGGTTCTGATTTAACTTTTTTGGAGTTCAATTTTTTGGAAAAAGTTGTTTGGATTGTTTTGATGTTGAATGGGTAATCGCTGTGGTTATCAATATTGTGGTAGGGTTTAGTTTCTTTTTTTATACCATTGTACACATGTGTATTTCAATTACTGGTCTTGTTTTTTGGGGTCAAATGTGATGAAGGTGTAGACTGGGTTGCACATATGTACAGGGTGTTTCTTTTAGTTAATGCACAGGATTTTTTTAGTTAATGCACTGGTTCGGAATACACATGTGTTCTTCTTGCTTTGTTTTTACAAATTAGTTCTTCTTGCTCTGTTTTGATTTGCTTTTTTATGTGAACAAGTTCGGAATACACATGTGTACATTAGTTCTTCTTGCTCTGTTGATTTTACACTTGTGAATTATGCTGAACTGGTTTGGAATACACATGTGTATAGACATTTAAAATGGCTACTGAAAACAGAGCATAACTGGTGTACACATGTGTACTGACATTTAAAATGGCTAATGAAAAACAGAGCATAACCGGTGTACACATGTGTATAGACATTCAAAATGGCTACAAAACAGAGCATAACCTGTGTACTCAGGTGGTAAAATGGCTAATGAAAAAACAGAGCATAATGTTACATATGTTGGAATAGGTCTAATGTACTTTCAAATGAAAGATTTTCAACCTAGTAAGTGGATGGGGGCTGCGATTGTCAATTGCTTTTCTTCAGTGCTTAATTTTGAAGAGGTTAATAGAACTAAGGGAACAGATCCGTGCCTTTTTTGCCATATTGATTGTAATTGTGTAGTTCTTAAACAAATATAAGATATTGGTATTTCGATTTATTGCAATTACTTTTTAGATGTATTCTGATTACATTTGACATGAGTAGATGTATTTTGAAACTACAATATGTTTTTTTTTTCATTTTGTCATGTAGTTGAAAAACTAGAACAAGCTGAAGGTCAGTTGTCCCATTCGCGGTTCAGACCTCTCATAGCACCTAACCAAAGAAAGAAAGAGGTTAGTGGGATTTTTCATTCATTACAGGAAGAATCACAACTTGCTAAAATTACACGGGATAGTGCAAAGATCATTGTTGAGCAAGTTCATGGTTTAATGTCACAGGTGGGTTCACGTTATTACGCTTTTTAACTGTGTTTTTTGAATATTATTATTGATCTAACACATGGCTGATCAAATTTATCAGGTTATCAAGGACATACTCTTTAATTCAGTTCGTCCATCACGTAAATCTCAGCCAGAGTCATCAGGACCCGAGCCTATGGTCCATCGCATAAATCTCAGCCAGAAGCAAACGAATTGTTTCCAAGACGCTTAGTAGATTAATTGTCTACATGCATTAGTTTGATTCATGAACCATGTTTTAGTTCGTTTTTTTTCATTTATATGAGCGAATGTTTGTTGGATGATGTTTTTTCCCATTTTATGTGACTGTATTTTGTTCTTTTTTTAATTGTCCTAGTATATATGTTAAGGCAACATGAATAATACTGAATTTGGTATTCATCGCATTAAGTTTTAGAAACACATGTACCTACATCAATACACATCTGTATATTTAGTAATACATCTGTGTATATGCACATATACACTTTTTGTACTATAAGTGATCCAACTGTGTAAATCCATCAATACTTTTATTACCTCAATTAATAAGAAAACATCTCTATTTGTTATTATAACCTGTACAGACCACCGTTTTACAATTGACCCATTCAAGAATCTCTAAAGTACATCTGTGTACTTAACTAGAATAAAACTAAAACAACCAACCAAACAATCAACCTTGTGTACACCTGTGTATCGACTGCTTATACACGTGTACAAAGTGTACAACCTTTTGTACACATGTGTACAACTGTAAAAACAGAGTAAAATCCATTATCTTGTTAAATCAACCATATCCTTCAAAAAAAATTTATGGATTCGAAAAGGTCTTCCCAATCATCACCACAATAAATCTTAAAAAGATTAATAGTAATATATAACACAAGAAGCCCGTTTGCAGTAATAAGGAAACCCATAACGGCTCCTGATCTGAATGCGACAATAAATGCCTTACTGACACCCTTTCTAGCCTCAAGGGTAGTTCTAGCATTTGCACATATTGAACTCATGTAGATAAAATCTAGTCCGGCTTGATTGCATTTCATTCTCAACAGTCTCATTGGTTTATTCGTTATATACATTAGGATCTGTAATTAAAAGTATATAAAGTTAGCTTTATACCAAGAAACTAATTTAAATCTGAAAGTTCTAAATGAAATGAATGCTTATGTTAGTAATATGCATAGCTCTTTTACCTACTATTTTGCCTAACTTATTTTGACATCCTAAACATCGGCAATCAGTACTGCATCCCATATTAGCCTATTGAAATAAACTCATAAAGTAAGTAGAACAGAACATGACAATCTTGACTAGAGAATTGGATAATGGGTTCGGGTCAAAACAAGTAATTTTGACACAGATCAAGTTTTATAAGTTTTTTCATAAACATCAAATGAGATTACAAAATAAATGTTACAGTAATTATATACAATGCGTATAACTCTCTACCCCGTCAGACACATTCGACTTCCTTTTAAATTAATAGTTTTAGTTTTTCTTGTTTGACCCGTTAGATATAATACATAACTTGACACGTTGTATAAGTATACGGGTCAAAACAGACACCTCTAAGACAAGTAATTTGTGAGAAGCTGAAACAAATTGAACCATAACACCGCGATGTGAACAAACCTGATAGCACTCGTAGTACTTTTTCTGGCACATTGACTTTTTACAGTTGCAGCCCTTTCTGTGCTTTCCAACAACTGGCTTCACTTGATCTCCATCCTCCTGTTTTCATCCATTAATATTTATCAACCCATCAATAAGCATGCATAATTAATCGCATACAAGATACCCAAAACAGCGTATGAACAAAATGAGGTTTTTTAATCAGTCATTCAAAGCTATACACATGTGCACACCCAGTATTTGGTATCTTTTCTTAAAAAAATACCCTGTACATATGTGTATAACCCATTGTACAATCTTGATCAAATTTTTCCTCCAAATCAATATCAATCAGTGTAATACACAGGTGTACATCAACGACTTTACGTAATCAATACACACGACATTATGAAATATCACAAAACCTACTACAATACATATATGTACAGCTAATGAATAGCCAAACATCGCATAAACACAGAGCAACAACGCATAAAAACATAGCAAAATCCACTAATTTGTTAAATCAACACTATACTACTCTAACGAAACCTGTAACTTTCCGATGAACAGCCAAACACTGCATAAAAACAGAGCAACAACGCATAAAAATAGAGCGAAATCCACTAATTTGTTAAATCAACACTCTACTACTCTAACGAAACCTGTAACTTTCCGATGAACAACCTAACATCGCATAAAAACAGAGCAACATCGCATATAAACATTTTTGTGGTTGAAAATCAGATGATTAAACAACTATTACAACTTTAATCTGATATTTATACACCCGGTGAACGAAACCCTAACTTTCTGATTTCTTATAGTTAAAAGAAGTAGCAAGCATACACAACTGAAAATGATGTACTGAAAGTAAACTTACCATTGCAGATGGTGTAGAGAGAGAACGAGATTGATGTTGATGATGATGATGATGATGATGATGATCAGATGATGTTCTAAAACCAAATCGAAGTGTAGAGAGAGAACGAGATTGATGTTGATGATGATGATCTGATGACGTTCTAAAACAAAATCGAAGTATAGAGAGAGAACGATATTGATGTTGATGATGATGATCTGATGATGTTCTAAAACAAAATCGAAGTGTAGAGAGAGAACGAGATTGATATGCAGGGAAATAGGAATTATAACCGCAATTGGTTTATGGAAAGGAATTTAAAAAAAAAATTATTTAATTACAATCTTGCCCTTTTTATCAAGAATTGAAACCAATGGTTGAGATTAGTTCAGAAGGTTCACAACTAAGGAGGTTGTTCACTCATGATCCCTATATATATATATATATATATATATATATATATATATATATATATATATAGGATTGGGTTCATTTGTGAACCCTTCCTTTTTTTAAACAAAAACGAACAAATCCTGGCCATAGATCTTATTAACTATAACTTAAGGGTAGGATTGTCTTTTAACATATATAGATTTAATTATAATTTTCATTTTTTTTTAAATTATGTGCAGTTATCAGAAAAAAATAACCACCCACCATGTTCAATTGCAAATTATCTTACGTAAAAAAAACCACCTGCATATTTTTTTCCAGATTCTTTTTCTCATCTTGATTCTTCATACCATTAGCCAGTTCGTTTCATTCTTATTTTGATCTACTACGGATTTATAAATTATGTCAGACCCGAACCCGAACAATTTGCTAGCCAATTCCTTAATTCCTCATAGCCCCGAACGACCAGGGGAAGATCATGTGTATGTAGCTTCCATGGATCATCAAGGTTTATTTTTTAAACATCAGTGTATATAAGTTTGTTTCCAGTTTAATTCTTATTTTGTTATACTAAGGATTTCTAATTTTTGGCAGACACGAACACGAACGATCAGCCTGTTGTTTCAGCCAATTTGTTAAGTCCTCATGGTACAATTTTTGCTGCTATAAGAATACATCCTTGTTTGTTTTGTAGCTTCCATTGATCATCAAGGTACAATTTTTAAAACATATGTCTATATAAGTTTGTATGCAGTTTTGCTGCTATAAGAATACATCCTTGTTTGTTTTGTAGTTATGTCAGTATGTCAATCAATTTCATTGTGCATCAAAAAACTAAACAAAACATCATACAACTATGTATTTGTAAACGTGTGGTCAGTTTACTTGTATATTGTGGGGTTTATTGTTTGTATTTGCTGCCCTTAAAAAGTGAACAATTTTTGGGGCTGGATTGATCCACAATGAAACCATCGAATCATACTCGTGGCTGTTACAAAAGTTTCTTAAAGCTCACCATGGAAAACAACCACTTATGATTTTAACCGATCAATATTGTGCCATGAAACAAGCTGTGAAAAGTGTCTTTGATAAGTTCGTACATAGACTATGTATGTGGCATATCACCAATAAAATACCAGCTAAGGTTTATTAACTAGATTTTCAAATATGTAATTGCGTTTAGGTAACATAGGTGTCGTTTATATGTCTTATAAAACCATCAGGTACTGATATACACATATGTACAATTATGTATGCAGAATGGCGGGTCTTTTTAATACGAAACTAACATAACGATTCATTCTTTATCTTATGTGTAGATAAAGGGCAGTGATGAAAAGAATGCAGAGTTAAAGAAAAAGGTCCACAGACTGGTGTGGAATGTTTACATAGAAACGCATAGGTTTGAAAAGAGATGGAACTTACTGATGACTGGGTATGGTTTGGAAGCTCATGAATGGATAAATGAAATGTACGCTATTAGGGAACAGTGGATTCCATGTTATTTCCATGATATACCTATGTGTTGCCTTATGAAGACCACCTCTAGATGCGAAAGTATTAATCATATGTTTAAAGCAAATTCCAGCCCCCACAATACGTTGGTGCAGTTTATGCTTTGTTATGATACAATTGGACTGGGGGAGAAAGCAATTAAGAAGAGTAAAAAGCAAGGCGGAAATGCAATTTTTGCAACAAACGGGTTAGGGGTCATGATAAGCGGAATTGTCCGCTTAAAAAGGGTGACCCGGTTAAGGACGATTCGTCAACGGATGAAGAAGACGACGTATATGAAGAATCCGAAACTGAAGAATACGTCTCCGACGATTTTGGTAGTGAAGAATAGGTTGCGTAAAGCATAACAACATTCAGATTCTTTTTTCATGTTCTCCTTCAGTTGTTCTATGTTTTTTAAACATGACAATTGATGTTAGCTCAAACTCGTTTTTAGCGTAATTTCGTTTTCATGCTTTTTCGGTGTTGATATATGTTTTCTGTATAACTTATATTACTGGAGTATATGGGTTTTTAAGTTTTATCCATTATACATGATTGTGTATTGACAATCTTCACGTGGCCTCTATTGACTCGCGATATGTGATACACGTTACATTTACAAATAGTCCAAGAGGTTTCAAGGGTATAACTGGTCGCTGGTCATGTGTATTCATATTCCAGCGGTTTTAGAATGTTTAGCGCTACACTTTTGTATGTGTTGTACGTAATCCCAGCAGTTGCTGCATTTGAAAATTCCTTGTCAAAATTTTTTTATAACAGGTACAAATTAATAAAAAAGTCAGTAGTGTATTTTTTTCGGCATTCAGGTTTTGAGTTTACAAATGATGCAGCATGCGTGAAGCTAATTGAAGTCGCATTTTCATCTACTATTAGATTCCATGTGGAATCAAAGGGTTTGTTCATCGACAAATGTACACGTGTTCTCAGCTGGGTCGCAATATGGCATACAATTTACAGTAACTAATAATAGAGTAGGAGGCAATGTTTCGGGTTATGCATGTGCATTTGCATCTACTATTTTCCTGTAGGTAAATAGTTTTTACAATAACACATGTGTATTTGGTTTTCGTAATTTTAGAGGTACATATGAAACTGTGTTGGCCCCCATGTGTATAGAATAACGTTCATATAAATCAGAATGTCATACATCTTTAGTATTTACCTAACATGTACAACGAACATCAATGTCACCGTAATATTCATAGCAAAAGAACACTGGATATGGTTAACGTTATCCCAAATACAATATGATAAAGGACATTCACTATGATAAAGGACATACACTGTATCGATAATATCCCAATACTTAAGTGTATATACCCCTTTTCCCAGCGCCATCAGTTTATTGGCTTCGTTCTCTCCAACATCAAATCAAAACAATTATCCTAATATTGTTGTAAACTTATTACTGTAAATCGCCTGCATACCTTCTGAGTTATCCATAAATGGAACACATACTGCTTTAACCTTGTATTCACTTGTTCTTTTTGCTCGTTTGCCTTTTCTTTTCACATGTTGAATATCTTTTTTGTTTAATTTCTTTGTGTTTTGTCCAGCAGTTTCGTCTTTGGTTGCTTCCTGTTTACGGATGGCTACAAGTAACAAAAAAAAAATAAAATTGGTTATTCGGAAAAAAATGTAAGTCGTAGAACTTATAGAAGCATAACATTTTAACTACGCATACACTCTTCTTTACGCCACTTTTCTTCTAATTTGCGGAAGTATTCAGATCTCTGTGAAGAAACTTGCTGGTTTGTGTCCATCTTCTCACCTACGAAACCAAATATATGACGTTTAAAATAAACTTTAACAGTCTACCAAATAAAATATTATAACAACAATACAACTTTTAATCTATAGTCTCTTACCAGCACTTGATTCAAAGTCATCATCAGAGAGCGAATTCGTCACCCTGGCATCATCAAGGTTCTTGATGACTCCCCTCCTCATTTTGTCAGCTGCACATAACGTAACTCAGTTAGATAATGCTCATGGCATAGTAAACCTCTTTATCCCTAATAAACCCTTTAAAATACATATCACCACATCAAGGTCTCCAAAATATTTACATTCGTCGTCATCAGAACATATTATCGGGTCTGCTGCATTGTTTTTAACTTTCGCTTTCCTTTTAATAGTTATCCGTTCGCTTTTTCGCCCTACATATTTAAATTAACAGCCTCATTTAACGATATTTAAGGGCATTTAACCATATGCAATTTAATGTTTATCAAAGAGCACTTACTAGTTCTCATTTTTTATCCTTATAAATCACCTAAATAAAACCATTAATTATATGAGAGACCAATAAACATTAGTATGCCAAAAAATAAACAATATATTGCATCACATACATATATGTACATATCAGTTTGTCCAACTTTGATACACATGTGTAACTTATTACACCATTTTCTAAAAGCCTCATTACAAAACTTTAATACACATGTGTATGTTATCAGTTACACATGTGTATTATTACAACTGTTAACTTAACATATTACACCATTTTTTAAAAGCCTGATAACAAAACTTCACCGTATCTTTTTAGTGAAATGATTTAGCGACATTATGGCAGAACAATACATAAACATTGGCCCAGATCTTACTATAGGAAAAAAATTCGAAACAAATAAGATTAATACCCTACCAAATTGGTAGTGTATTAGAAACAAAGAGGTTTCATCATTAATTATATGAGAAACTAATAAACAGTAGTATGCCAAAAAAAAATATATTGCATCATATATATGCAGACCTCAGTTTGTCTAACTGTAATACACATGTGTATGTTTTTGTCACTTACACATGTGTATTAGTAAAACTGTTAAGTTAACTGATTACACCATTTTTTTTAAAAACCTCATTACAACACATTTTTTAATACACAATGAAATCAATTGAGCACAAAAACAGGACAAACTACATGATTTGAAGATACTGGCACAACTACAAAACAAATCAGGTTGCCACACTATGTAAGCAGGCCTAATACAAATATTCTACTATCTTCATACACAACAACTAAACCCAAACTTTATATTGATCGGATTTCGCATTTACCGGTTACATGTTGAAGTTTGAACAAATACACATGTAATCGGTTCGTTATACACAACAAATTTAACCGAATCTTTACAGTGAACTAATTTAGACATTAGGGCAGAACAATACATAAACATTGGCCCAGCCATTACTACAGAAAAAATAAAAAACAAATAAGAATAAGAATAATACACTACCAAATCGGACTACCAGTTGACTGATTACACAATCCATTCTAAACCCTAGATTTTGAAGCGAGAGGATTCGTGTGTATAAAGAAGCACTGTTCACAACCTTTTCATGAATAAAAAAAATAATGATACCTTGATTATGATTCTAGTAGATGAAACTCGTCTGTAGAGAAACTACGAAGAAGATGCAAGAATTGGTTGTGGTTATGAGGAGAGAGACTCTTGATACTTGATACGCAGGTGGTTTTCTTGAACCTTTGAAGCTATAACTGGTAAACTGAAAGGGCTATTATTATGGGTTTCAAATTTCTTACGCTCATGATTATTATTTTCGAGGGTTTAAATGGATTTGGGGAACCTATAATTACGAATGTGCCCTTGTGCAGTTATTTTAAATCAGTTTTTTGGTTTTTTTTATTAAAAAATCCTTTAATTGCAAAGATCATGATCTCCTCATCCAACGGCTAGGATCTGTTCGTTTTTGTTCACAAAATTAACAATGTTCACTCTTGATCCCCACCCTATATATATATATATATATATATATATATATATTGATCATTAAATACATACAAAACTTTGTTATTGTTTATTGGAGATATTTTCTTAATGAAATTAAAGATACATCCCTCATTCTACTTCTTTTGATATTTGCCATCGAAAAGTGTCTCAACTACCAATCAACTAGTCTTACAATCATCATATAGAGGTAAATTAGTATGTCCGAGGGTAGCGGCGGTACTAGAAAAATATCAGGGGTATCTCAAATTCTTTATCGTATATTCATACAATGTAATTTTTATTGTACATTCATAGAATCAAATACACAATAACAACTAAAATTAATATGTAAACCCTAACCTAAAATCCAATTTCGTTCCTTTTGTGCTATAATACTTTTGCTCAAACAGTAATAGAACCAGAAACTTTCAACCAGATGTCCCAACATAACTTTAATATTAAACGTTAACAAAATAAAATTTCAGAAACAAATTCTAAGATATATATATTGTTAGGATCGGAGGCTGTCATAATTGTGTTTGTTTATATAACTTAAACATTAAGAGAGTATGAAATAATGTAAAGTGCAGCGGAAATGAATACAAACTTTGTAAACACAATCAAAGAAGAAAATAGTTTGATAAACAAATGCTTCACAATGAGTCGAATGATTGAATTACAAAGCAAATGATTACAAGCATGCTTACAAAACTAAGCTCCCCCTCAGCCTGATACTCCAAGGTTGGTTGCACAAGATGAAAGGATTAGACATGAGAAGAAGAACTTGCTCAGTCAATCAAATGTAACAGTACAGGGTACTGCTCCATTTATAGGCAAACCAAACCACTGAGGCATCTCAGCTGACGTCACCATGAAAGTGACATCTAACAACCTAACAACCTGTAAACACTGGTCTATACAAACTACTGATGTCTAACAACTGATTATCAGTAAAATACAAGACATAGTAAAACTACTGCTTCACTTTCCACTGATGTAGCCTGAGCACTGATGTTGAGCATCAGTGCTTTCTTCAAAGGTGATCAGTCCTTGAAATGGGCAGTGCTTGTGTCTTCAACAGTACTTAGGAGGCATCAGTAGATAGAGCGTCAGTGTTTGTCTTCGGCAGTCTTTAGAGTTTCATCAGTGTTTGGGTCATCAGTTGTTGTATTGAGCAGTACTTGAGATCTATCAGCTGTTAGATAACCACTGTCAAGGGGAAAGCTTAATGTAAACAGCTGCTTATTTTGAATCCCCTGCCGTGATCCGGTTTTGGCTTTCATTATCTGTTCCTCTGGTACGGTTCAATCCCAACAATCTCCCCCTGGAACAGATAATGCCAAAACCCTTCATTATTCTGGATTTTTATTTCTCATCAGAAGTTCCTTAGCTTGTCTTTTAAATTCTACTTCAAAATCCTTGGAACTCAAGTCATCCTCATCCCTACACAGTATAAGTTCAAGGAGATCCTGCAAATCTTCAACACCAAGGCCTAGTGCTTCTTTCCTTGATATGTACTTCACTTCACCATTGGATCTGACCAGAGTCAATGCGTGGGTCTTTTGATCAGACATCCACTTTAGTACTTTTAATCCTAATGGGTTTCTTGGGAGAGATTTATTTCCAGATGAGTTTGGAGATGTTGGCCTTGTGAAAATTTGCAGACTTTCAGACATTTGTTTGAAGGCCATTTCAATGACATCATTTACTGCTATTATGTCTTCTGCAGTCTCTTTTTCTATCTGCTCCTGTCTCTTTTGTTGATCTGGCTTAATGTCTGATATTTCTGCTGAGTCATTTGGTGATGCAGGTTTGGTTAATACCTTTTTGGCAAGGTCTTGAAGCTTAGCTGATCTATCTTCTTTTAGATCCATTTTCTTGATGGCATCCTTGAAGTACTCAGCTTCCTTTTCTTTCACATCTTCACTGGTCAATGATTTCCCTTCTTCTTGGTTTGTCACAAGGATAGGATTGTCTACTGATGTAACCAGTGATTGAAGAGCATTTAACTGTTGTTCCAGCTTATTGTAGTCGGGCTTGATTGGAGTGCCTGAGACAGTTATTCTCCTTTTCTTAAGCCTTTCATAAGCTTCATCAGTGTACTGCTTTGTCCATTTTGCTATGGCAGTGGCAGTGTCCACCTTTGCATCCACCAGTTCTTGCTTCTTTCTTTTATATTCAGATGTGAGGTCAGCAATGAGCTTTTTGTATTTGATCCAATTTGGAGCTGTCTTCTTCTTTCTTGGATCCTTTTTAATTCTTTCAATCCTGTTTGCCTCATGCTTTAAAGCAACTATTGGCCATTCTTCAAACTGTTTCTCTTCAGTAGGATAGAATTTTTCTTTCATGATATAAGCAAGATATTCTTTTCTTAATTTATTTCGTTGATCAACCTTTCTTTGCTTAGTTCTTGTGCAAAATCTTCCATTTGCTTAACTTTTGTGAGCAAGAATTCCAGTTTTTTAGAGACAGCTTCATCACTTTGACCTTCACATTCAATCTTGGCTCTTATCTTAGCCTGCCTTGCTTTGAGCTCAAGATATTCATCCATGTCTTCTGGGACTATGAAGCCTATGAGTGAAGGGAATCTTCTGTTTGAAGGATCATCATCAGTGTAGAACTGTCTCATCTCATTTTTATGGCTTCTAGTTCCAGTGGATATTTTGCAGCAATGGGATCATATTTGTCCTCATTTGCCTAAGTAAGTTTTCTTTTTCTGGTGTAAAGCTTTGCTGATTGTGATGTGGGAATGGTAAGAGCAGTGGTGGATGGTTGACCAACAGCTGTTGAAACAACAGGTGTTTCAACCTCTGTTGTCATTACAACTACTGATGTGTCAGTAGATGTCTTCTGCTTTTGAGCAGGGGTTGGAATGGTAGTGATTTGAGAGGTGATTGTGATTGACTAACAGCTGTTGAAACGACTGGTGTTTCAACCACTGTTGTTATTACAGCAGATGTTACAACAGATGTTTCTTTTTCTGTTGTAACATCTGTTGTCTTCTACTTTTTTGGCAGGAGGTGATGATGGGGTGGCTGTTTTTGGCGGTGAATTTGGTTTTGGTGATGTGATCACAGATGATGATGATGGTGGAGCAGTGGTTGTGGTGGTGTGTGGTGATGTGGTGTGTGTTGATACTGCAGCTTTGGTTTGGCTATTCTTTTCTGGTTCAATGTAGATACCGTCTTCAATTCCCTTCTTCTTCCACTTGATCTTCTCCCCCTTTTTGGCATTATCTGGGAAAGGTTCATTCATGAAAAGGACAGTGGGAGGAATTTTTCCAGAGGTACTTTGGATATGAGCCTTGATAGCTTTGATGTCTGCCTGAGTATCTTTAAACCTTGATTCCACCATGTTTGTCAGCTTTTGTACATGTATAGCATGCTGCTGATCAGCCATCTGTTTTTGTCTTTCCAGCAGTGGTTGGAACATATTCCATAACTCATTTGTAGCAGGTGCAGGTTGTGCAGGTGCTTGAGCTGGAGCAGCAGTGGATTGTGCTTTTTGAGCTTTTAACAGCTGTTGCACCATATAATTTATTTCAGCAACTGAGGTCTCCAGATTTTCAACTCTGCCCGTCAATTCTTAATATTTTGAGTCATCACCCAAGTTAATGGGATCATCTGAATCCCCACCAGCAGTGGTTGTACCAATGTGTGACTTAGGAACTGAATCCCAAAAGTCATTCATTGATGCCCCTTGTTCTTGGTACTGGGGACTTCTTTCTTCAGCACTTGATAATCTTTTGAGGTTACCAGTGGGCATTACAACCTCACTGGTGATTCTCATTGGTGCTATTGAAGAAATTGCCTTCAAGGGAGTCTTATGAATGTAACCACTGTCCAAATGTAAACCAGTGGGTTCAACATTTGTAGTGGCTGCTCCACTTGAACTACTAACAGGAGTTACTTATAACTCCTGCAGTGTAACCTCCTCAGTTGTTGCTGGGATAGCAGAGGTATAGACATCAGACCCAGTCACTTGTGGGAGTACACTCTCAGTAATAGGTGATTGAGAGGAACTGGTTTGTGTCTGAGCTATATTCACTGCCTGCAACAAAGGTAGCATGGATTGTGGTAATGTGAGGGGTGAAGATAAAGGTGTTGAAAGACACATGTCCTTGGGATCAGGACTGAGGAAGATGGATCCAAGTGGGTCCAGAGCTTCATAATGTGGGGTCCCTATGTTTACAACCTGATCCTTTTGTGAGGATGCAGGAGGAGTTTGAGGCAACGGTGGAGATCTTTCTTCCATCTGCTGTGAGGAAGTAGCAGCAGTGGTTATTGGTGACATTTTTGTTGTCACTGGCAGTGGCTCTGGGATCTTATCTTCTAGAGGTGCCTTTGTTATAGGTTTAGGGGGCTTTCTGGATGTTTTCTTTTTGGTCTTTTTGGTCTTTTTGGTGGTGGCAGGTGTGGGTTTCAAAACAGTGGGTGTGCTGCTTTGATCACCTGGAGCAGTGGGCTCAGCAGCCGATACCTGAGGACCAGTTTCATCTGCTAAATTCTGCTCAGGTACCTCTGCTTTTGTTTTTATAGGTGCCAACATTCTAGAGAATGTTTCAGGCGTTAAACCATTTATTTTAAAGTGAGCACCTTGTTTGAGCAATTCTGCATCTTCCTTTTTAAATTTTGTTCAAAATAGTAACTTAGAAACCTTGGAAAAAGCAGAAATGCTTTGCTATCAACATTTTTCACCAAATCATCAAAAATCTCCTGGGAATAATTATAGTTTTCATTATTTAAAATAGCATATCCCAGGCATTGAATCTTTGATGGTATTTCATTAAAAGCAGTTGTTTTATTAGAAACACACATTAGAAGAGTGTGAAATTAAAACCTTGGTTCAGAAGGGAAGAAACCTTTTTGTAAGGTGTCCCTTTTTGGTTGCTCTCCATATCCCCTATTCATGAAATCCTTTTTCAACTCGGTTTTAGAAAAAGAGGTTTTACCTTTCAGATCATCAAGTTTAAAGACTTCTAAAATTGATTGTGGAGATATTTGAATTTCTTTACCCTGTATCGAGGAGTTGATGGCTGTGATAATGTCTCCTTGTTTCTCAAGGGTAGCCTTATTCCAGAACTCTCTCTGGGTTTGTAGGTAGATAGGAGCATCTGCTGTTAGCAAAGTTTTGTACTTTGATGCAGATAGGGTATTGATGATGGAGTCGAAAGTGTTGTTGGAAGTGGGTTTTGTGAATATACCCAAGTAGTTGTGAGGAGATTTGTATGGTATTTCGTTCAGTTCAGCGGCCATTTGAGCGGCGTCTTTAGGAGCGGATGAAGAAGATGATTTTGATTTTGATTTTGTCATTTTGATGAGGAAGATCGAAGAATGTTTTTGTAAAGAAGAGTGAGAAACTGCTTTGAGAAGAGAATTTTGGAATTCAATTCGACAGTGTGAGCCCCTGTTTGGGTTTAATCAGGGTTTTATTTAGGGAAAAAGTGAGTGCTGATGTGGCAGCGGTTACAACGATCTGATGGCTAAAAACTAAACACGTGTCAACCTCTGATGCGAAGATGAAGAGAGAAAAAAATGGAAGACAGTTGTTTTGAGAGACACTGATGAAACAAACATCAGTGGTTACAACGGTAATAAATGAAGCAATTGGTGATTTTTACCATCAGTGGATGCTTTTTACTACATCAGTGGATAGTATATCAGTGAATAAAACACTGATTTTGAATAACAGTGCATATCATGAAGATGAGAGAGCAGAGGTTGACTTTCAGCAGTGGACAGTGTTTAAAAACCAGATGTTTGATTATAACAGTGGTAGGAAAAATGATGAGTTTTTGAAAGGCTATTACATCAGCAAATGTTAGTGCGGCAGTGGTTGAACTTTTGACAATTAATTTTATCATCTGCTTATTCAGATAAGGAAATTGATTTTTTTCTTGTGTAAACACAATATCATGTCCAACATCTATTGAGCTGCAGAAATGCTATTCTTAACAAAATACATTTTAGATGCAGATTATCAAGTTTAAATTGTCAACAGTTATCCCAGAAATATTTGTTCAAGGTTTTGCCACATGTTCATTATTCCTGACATTAGTTCAGTATCCCAGATGATGAAAGCTTCTTTACTAAGGCTACTCATTTTATGTCTAACTATTTGAATTAGAACATGAGTATCTTAGTAGTTTAAAAAATCCATTTGCAATCAATTTTTGATCTGAGATAAACAAACTTGAGTTTGATATAACCTTGACATATGTACCATTTCCTTTTGATCTATTTTTAGGGATAATAACTTCACACAAAAATAAGGAAATTACATCCTGACCGGAGAGAAAACTCTTACTATCAAAAATGAGTAAACGTACAAAACATATTATTCAGAAAAAAAAAATGAATAATATAACCGGTTTTATTGGAGAAGAATACCTTTCAAAAATTAAAGGCTATTTTGAAATTACATCAAAAGAATCTGGTAACTTTCCAAAAAAGGCTCATGATCACATCATTCTCAAGTTATTATGACCACTGTTTAGGATCATTTTCTTGTCAATTGATTGCAAATTCTTCTTTTAAGGTCAATCACTGGAGATACCATTGTTACCTGAACTTTTCCTGAATTAATGAATGCACACAGTTGCATGATGACCATTGCATACCCAACATTGGACTCATAAGTGTTTTAAGTTTGTACTCTTTTCTTTTGACTTCAAAAGTTTTGAGATAAGCACACTTTTGAGTTTTGTTCATTTTCTTCTTCCCTTTTTACCCTTCCCATTCATAAGTACAAAAATACTTACTGGGAAATTTTATTGAGGAAATACTTAATCCAGAATCATTTTGCAGTAATGTTTTGAGAGATCTGGCCACATTTGTATATGTTTTATTACCAAATCTCACATTACATATGATTTGGACTGTTTTGACCCCTGATTTTCTTAATGTGTTTTGACAGGGTTGATTTGGTCCTTTTGAAGATTCTCAACCTGCCTTTTAACACATAAGATTTCATGACTAAAGTTTCATTTCCCTTTCTATGTTAGCAAAACACTTAATGTTTAGATGAACATAGGTTTTGTTAATCTGAGGTTCATACTTTAGCACAAAATATGATGGAATCAACACAAATTTCATAACAACAGTTGAGATCAATTTTGAATGAAGATAATCATACCATAGATACCGGACATATTTTCAATTCTGAAAGCTATGGATACTTTGTGCATGACATCACTTGTTGTTTGGAATTTGTGTATATTATGACATCTTGGTTGTTTTACAGAGTGTCTGAATAATCATTTTGAACATGATTTCTCATTACTCTGTTTTTCAACAAAATACAATCAACCTTAGTATCAATGAGTTTTGAGCTGAACTGTTATGTCAAATTGATTGTTAGATCGAATTTGACTGTCCGAGCTCTGATACCAATTCTTAGGATCGGAGGCTGTCATGATTGTGTTTGTTTGTATAACTTAAACATTAAGAGAGTATGAAATAATGTAAAGTGCAGCGGAAATGAATACAAACTTTGTAAACACAATCAAAGAAGAAAATAGTTTGATAAACAAATGCTTCACAATGAGTCGAATGATTGAATTACAAAGCAAATGATTACAAGCATGCTTACAAAACTAAGCTCCCCCTCAGTCTGATACTCCAAGGTTGGTTGCACAAGATGAAAGGATTAGACATGAGAAGAAGAACTTGCTCAGTCAATCAAATGTAACAGTACAGGGTACTGCTTCATTTATAGGCAAACCAAACCCCTGAGGCATCGCAGCTGACGTCACCATGAAAGTGACATCTAACAACCTGTAAACACTGGTCTATACAAACTACTGATGTCTAACAACTGATTATCAGTAAAATACAAGACATAGTAAAACTACTGCTTCACTTTCCACTGATGTAGCCTGAGCACCGATGTTGAGCATCAGTGCTTTCTTTAAAGGTGATCAGTCCTTGAATGGGCAGTGCTTGTGTCTTCAACAGTACTTAGGAGGCATCAGTAGATAGAGCGTCAGTGTTTGTCTTCAGCAGTTGTCACACCCCCAAAAATCCACCTGCGGATAACACCCGCTTCGAGGGCGTGACTGACCAGGATCCAGCCACTAATCATACTGAGCATTGAATTAAGAGTAGAAATGGTTACTATTCAAAGTAGTAAGCAACATAGCAGTTTAAGTTCGATAATTAGTTTAACAAAACAGCGGAAGCATAAACCAAAGTAGTTCAAAAGATAGTTCTTAGTTCAAAATAATTAACCCAACACACGGGTTTGACGAACACTACACATCCCCAAGCAGCAGCTCCTAAGTCACTGGTTACCTGCAAAGCATGCAGTAAGGGGTCAACAATAATGCTGAGTGAGTTCACTAGTTGTCCAGTTTTAGTTTACCAAAAACTTAAGTTGTTTAGATAAAACATTTATAATCACGATGTGAGGAGCTACCCCACCTGTAAGCTCACTAAACTGTAGATACCGAAACTGTTGACGGAATATAAATTCGTGCCCCGAGTCAATGTCTATCGTCATTGACCATGTTGCAAGGTATACTAGTTCACGCCCGATCCCCCCGGTCACGGTGTGAGGTTGTCAAACCTAATAGCGCTATTAACTAATAACCCGTTCGCCCCCGGCGATTAATCGGTACTGTAAGCAGGGACTTAAAGTGATAGAGTTTCGTTTAGCATGGCTAGTTGTGATTTATAAATAGTATCCAAACGTATCTCCCTCGGAGATAGTAATTACCCATTCTGTTTTCCCCCGGAGTAATGGGTCGAAGGTATTTTCCCAAAGTTGGTAGTTTGTTCGTGTCCCTCCGCGGGACGCATGCTTTTAGTGTGTGAACTCACCTTGGGTTGCTCGGTAGATTGGGTTACTTGTCAAACATGTTGGTCACCACGTCCTAACATGGTTACCGGTATAGGTCAGCTTTGGCGTACAAGCAATCACGTAAAAATCTACACATAACTAACACGTTGCATGCATAAAAATATAGACGGTGGGTTATTGGGCCGGCCTTAGCATTTAAGTAGTCAAACAGTAACACGCAGATCAGTCAACAGGTAGCCCATATTAAACATACTATGGCCCAATAACCTAAGTGGACAGCCCAGTAGCAACTAGATGGTCTCGAGTCGCAACCAGGAGGTCTCGGCTTGTCACGCTGTGGTTGCGAGTCGCAACCGTGTGATCTCGAGTCATCACGCTGTGGTTGCGAGTCGCAACCGTCGTAGTCTCGAGTCGCAATCGTGTGGTTTCGAGTTGTCACGCTTTGGTTGCGAGTCGCAACCGTGCGGTCTCGAGTTATCATGTTGTGGTTGCGAGTCGGAATGCTGTCCCTTTCATGTACACGTGATGATGCAGATGCATCAGTCCAATTTGTACCATGTAACCAGGCCCAAATCGGGAAACAGCCAATGAGGTTTCTACTAACACTTTGCCTAATCTGACTATTAGTAAAAATAGATCAAACTTTGCCATTTTTGAAATCTTCAAACCACATTCAACAAGTTCATCCTATATTCATAATTTCTAGGGTTTTCATGTCAAACATAATCATGCATTTTTGAACCAAAACTTACATATTTTAACAAGATCATGATGTAAGAACAAGAAAACATACATTTGGTGACATTAAACATATCTCGGTTGGCCCTAATCATTCATAAGCCACTATTCTTTAGCCATTTAAACATATTATCAAGCTTCATACATAAGGGTTTTCTCATATAGTCAATCTTCACAAATCTTCCTAAAAATCATGCATAATACTTCTAACCAAGCACTATATAGTTCATTCAACACAACATAAACCCTATGCACATAATAATCACTAACCGGTTGTGAAGAAGGAGCAGCCGAAAACAAAGAGAAAGGAACCGAGAAGATGGAGTGTCCGAGTGATGATCTTGACCGAGTTTCTTGTCCGAGATCCTTGAGCTTGAGCCGAAAGTTGGGGAAGAAAGTGGTGTTGTTTGGGGTTTCTAGTTGAGAGAAAATAGAAGAAGTGTGTGTTTGTGTAAAAGTGAAGGAAAGTGGGGAAGGTTAGGATTTATACTGGAGATCTCGAGTTGGGCTTGGGGGTTTCGGCCTAACCGGTTTCGGCTCAAGAGGCCCACTCGAGACCGAGTGGCCCACTCGCAACCGAGTGGTTGCGAGTCATGGTCTCGGGTCGTGGTCTCGGCTCTCATATATATATATATATATACATACAACACATAAAATGCAAAAAGGATCACGTTTTCATTTAATATCATATATATACGCAAAAATTACAAGGTGTTCGTTCGGAAAAACCTAGAGTGTCACATTATCCCCAAGTTTTAAGAACTTTCGTCCCGAAAGTTAAGGCAGCCACTGCCAAGCTAGCGTGTTTCAACGGGGTGTCACATCATCCCCCCGTTAGTTTGGAATTTCGTCCCGAAATTCAGTTGTAGCTTCAGTGCTGGGGGTTTCGTTTGGGAACAACTGAGGATACTTGGACTTTATCTGGTCTTCCCGCTCCCAGGTAAACTCTGGGCCGCGTCGTGAGTTCCAACGAACTCGTACGAGAGGTATCTGGCTACGTTTGAGGGTTTTGATCTCTCGATCCGTGATCTCAATCGGTTCCTCAGTAAAGTGTAGCTGTTCATCAATAGTGAGTTCCTTGAAAGGAATTATGAGTGTTTCATCTGATAGACACTTCTTCAGATTAGACACGTGAAAAACATTGTGCACTGCACTCAGCTCTGCAGGCAGGTTCAATCTATAAGCAACCTTGCCGATTTTCTTGGTAATTTCGAATGGTCCAACATATCGCGGATTCAGCTTGCCTCGTTTACCGAAACGAACCACACCCTTCCAGGGTGAGACTTTAAGTAGAACCCGGTCCCCGACCTGAAATTCTAACGGTTTCCTACGCTTGTCAGCGTAGCTTTTCTGACGGTCACGAGCTGCCGCCATGCGTTGCCTTATCTGGGAAATCTTTTCCGTTGTGTCTACCACCAGTTCTGGGCCTGTGAGCTGACTGTCACCTATTTCCGCCCAGCAAAGAGGTGATCGGCATTTACGACCGTACAAAGCTTCAAAGGGTGCCGCCTGAATGCTAGTGTGGTAGCTGTTATTGTAGGAGAATTCCACCAGCGGTAGATGCTTCTCCCAGTTCTTGCCAAAATCGATCACACATGCTCTAAGCATGTCTTCCAGGGTTTGGATGGTGCGCTCAGACTGCCCATCCGTTTGTGGGTGGTAAGCGGTGCTCATGTCCAAACGTGAGCCAAAGGATTTGTGCATAGCTTGCCACAACTCGGAAGTAAAACGAGCGTCTCGGTCGGAAATAATGGAAGTTGGCACCCCGTGTCTCGAGACTACTTCCTTTAAATAGATTTCTGCCAAGGTAGAAAACTTGTCTGTTTCCTTAATGGCCAGAAAGTGTGCAGACTTAGTCAATCGATCTACTATCACCCAAATAGTATCATTCCCGTGTTGGGATCTAGGTAGTCCTGTAACGAAATCCATGGAAATCTGTTCCCATTTCCACTTCGGGATTTCTGGTTGCTGGAGTAGGCCTGCTGGTTTCTGATACTCAGTCTTGACTCTTGCGCAGGTTAAACATTTGCCAACGTAAGCGGCTATGTGGGCTTTCATGCCAGGCCACCAGTACGTGGTCCTTAAGTCGTGGTACATCTTATCTGAACCAGGATGTACTGAATAACGGGACTTATGGGCTTCGTCCATCACCAGTTCTCGTAGATCTCCGTAGAGTGGGACCCAAATGCGCCCTGCCACATAGTAGGCGCCGTCTTCTTTTTGCTCTAATCGTTGTCTCGATCCTCGCAGGGACTCAGCCCTGACGTTCTTCGGTTTCAGAGCTTCGGTCTGAGCATTTCGAATCTGGGCAGGGAGATTAGACTGGATGGTAAGTTGTAATGCTCGCACGCGCTTGGGCGTAGTGTCTTTTCGGCTGAGGGCGTCTGCCACGACGTTGGCCTTGCCCGGATGGTACTTGATGGCGCATTCATAATCATTCAGAAGTTCGACCCATCGACGTTGTCGCATGTTTAATTCCTTTTGCTTGAAGATATGCTCGAGACTCCTGTGATCGGTGTAAATGGTGCACTTGGTACCGTACAGGTAATGTCTCCATATCTTAAGCGCAAAGATCACTGCTCCTAGTTCCAAGTCGTGCGTAGTGTAGTTCCTTTCGTGCGTCTTAAGTTGTCGAGAGGCGTAAGCAATAACCTTGTCGCGTTGCATTAACACACAACCGAGCCCATGGATGGATGCATCGCAGTAAACCACAAAGTCGTCTGTTCCTTCAGGTAACGAGAGAATAGGAGCACTACAGAGGTTATCCTTTAGTTTCTGAAATGCGGTTTCCTGAGCCTCACCCCACTTATAAACCACACCCTTCTGAGTAAGAGCCGTGAGAGGCTGAGCGATCTTTGAAAATCCCATGATAAATCTTCGATAGTACCCTGCTAGTCCCAAGAATTGGCGGACTTCGGTCGGAGTCTTAGGGGTAGCCCAATTCTTTATAGAGTCGATCTTTGCAGGGTCAACGTGAATTCCATCTTTGTTAACCACGTGTCCAAGGAAATGGACTTCTCGAAGCCAGAAGTCGCATTTCGAGAACTTGGCATACAGTTGCTCATTGCGAAGGAGTTCGAGGATAAGGCGTAGGTGTTGTTCATGCTCTTCTTGACTTTTCGAGTAGATCAGGATGTCGTCGATAAACACAATCACGAATTTGTCGAGGTAAGGTTTGCACACTCGGTTCATGAGATCCATGAATACCGCAGGCGCGTTGGTCATTCCAAAGGGCATAACGAGGAATTCATAATGACCATATCGAGTTCTGAATGCAGTCTTGGAGATGTCTTCATTACGTACTCTCAACTGATGATAACCTGACCGTAGGTCGATCTTAGAATAGTAGCTCGATCCTTGCAGCTGATCGAATAGGTCGTCGATTCGCGGGAGAGGGTAACGATTCTTGATGGTAACCTTGTTCAACTCACGATAGTCGATGCACATTCGGAACGTGCCATCCTTCTTCTTAACAAAGAGTACCGGTGCTCCCTAGGGTGATGAACTAGGGGGAATAAACCCTTTATCCAATAGTTCCTGTAGTTGAGTAGAGAGTTCCTTCAATTCTGCGGGGGCTAGTCGATAAGGCGCACGAGCTATAGGCGCTGCTCCGGGAGCTAGCTCGATTTGGAATTCGACCTGACGGTGGGGAGGGAGTCCAGGTAATTCCTCAGGAAATACCTCGGGATAGTCGCGTACTACCGGAAAATCTTCAATCCTCTTTTCCTTTTCCTGCGTGTTGGTGACAAGTGCTAAGATAGCGGTGTGCCCTTTTCGTAAACACTTCTGGGCCTTCAAGAAAGAGATAACGCCGGAGATTTCTCCGCCTTTGCCACCTTGCACAATGAGGGGTTTGCCAGAACGACGGGGAATACGAACTGCTTTCTCTTGACAGAGGATCTCAGCGCGATGCTTGGATAACCAATCCATACCAATAACGACGTCGAAGCTTCCAAGAGTAACAGGGAAAAGATCGATACTAAATGTCTGACCAGACAACTCTAGTTTGCAGCCTTTGATAACATGTGAGGCCTCGATGTTTCTACCATTAGCTAACTCGAAGATATGATGCGAACTTAGTAACGAAAGCGGACGCTTAAGCTTCTTACTAATACGTAGGGACACATAACTAGCATCGGCTCCAGAATCAAATAATACAGAAACATAACGATCATCGAGTAGGAACTTACCCGCCACGACATTGGGGTCATTCCTTGCTTCTCCAGCTCCAATCACAAAAGCCCTTCCTCTAGCACCATTCCCAGCATTGTTGTTCTGATCGTTGTTTCCAGCTCCCTGATTGTTGTTGCGGTTCTGGTTCAGTTCAGGGCAATTCTTCTTAAAGTGCCCCTCAGCTCCACACTGGAAACAACCCTTGGCATTCCCGTGATGTTATTGCTGCTGGTTCTGCCCCACGGGACGTGGACTCCTACAGTCCTTGGCCTCATGCCCCATTTTGTTACATCGCTGACACTGACCTTTCCCACACGGCCCACTGTGATGTCGATTACACTTGTTGCACTTGGGGTGGTTACCGCGATAGCCACCCTGTTGTGGAGTGCCCTTGTTGTTTTCCGTCTTCCTTTGCTGTGCTGGGGCCTGAGTGGGGTTAGCATCCTTGCTTTGATTTCCTTCCCACTTACGCTTGTTGTCACTAGAAGTTCCGACAGTAGCACTGATCCTTTTGGGCAACCTGCCCTCTTCTACGGCCTGATCAGTGAGTTTGTGAGCAAGTCGAACGATCGGCTGAATGGTAGTGTGGTTGGCTGAAGTTACATGGCTTCGAATTTCTGGAGCCAAACCCTTGATGTACAGTTCGATTCTTCGATACATAGGTCGAGACATGTTTGGGCAAAGAGCAGCATAGTCATTGGACAGTTTGGTGTAGGTCTCAATCTCTGACCCAACCATCTTAAGCGCATAGTACTCATTCTCAAGCTTGTGGATGTCATCCCGGTGACAGTATTCCTCCTTAATCATGTCCTTGAAATCCTCCCATGCCGTAGCATTAGCAGTTTCCAATCCAAACATCTGAATTTGCGCCTTCCACCAAGAAAGCGCGTTTCCTTCAAGCGTAGCAGTAGCAAACTTCACCCAGTTCGCAGGGGGACACTCACAGACAGCAAAGACAGCTTCAACTTTCTCAATCCAATGCAGAAGACCTATGGCACCCTCAGTGCCGTTGAAAGGGAGAGGCTTGCAATCCATGAAAGTTTTGAAAGTACACACGGGTGGTTGCGCAGGTGCATGCTGACCTGTTCGTGAGAAGTGAAGCGTATAGACTTAGAGGCGAAAAGACGATGTGGCGGTAGGATCTAAACATCCTAAAACAACGAGCTTACCTATGGGGTGAGCTGCGAAAGCTGCAGCCACCGTGTTGAGCAGGTTAGTGAATTGAGCCTGAGTCATGTTGATGTTTCCTCTTCCGCGTCCACTCATTGTCTTCATAACCAGAAAACACAGTATGAGTGTGATGTTGTAGCGAGAATGAGACAGAAGAGAGAGGTGTATCTATCTAATTAGGCACACTAGTACGTATAGTAAAACAGGAAACATAAGGTAAGCAAACAAGTAGACACTGGTCCGAGCTATGAGGTCAAATGGTTGAGCCTTGCACTTGGAGTGTAGTGTCGTCGCGAGTCACAGGTTATAGTCTGGTTTTCTCCAAAAAGATTTTCCCCTTTTTAAAACCAAGTTCACTATAACCAATGGCTCTGATACCAATCTGTCACACCCCCAAAAATCCACCTGCGGATAACACCCGCTTCGAGGGCGTGACTGACCAGGATCCAGCCACTAATCATACTGAGCATTGAATTAAGAGTAGAAATGGTTACTATTCAAAGTAGTAAGCAACATAGCAGTTTAAGTTCGATAATTAGTTTAACAAAACAGCGGAAGCATAAACCAAAGTAGTTCAAAAGATAGTTCTTAGTTCAAAATAATTAACCCAACACACGGGTTTGACGAACACTACACATCCCCAAGCAGCAGCTCCTAAGTCACTGGTTACCTGCAAAGCATGCAGTAAGGGGTCAACAATAATGCTGAGTGAGTTCACTAGTTGTCCAGTTTTAGTTTACCAAAAACTTAAGTTGTTTAGATAAAACATTTATAATCACGATGTGAGGAGCTACCCCACCTGTAAGCTCACTAAACTGTAGATACCGAAACTGTTGACGGAATATAAATTCGTGCCCCAAGTCAATGTCTATCGTCATTGACCATGTTGCAAGGTATACTAGTTCACGCCCGATCCCCCCGGTCACGGTGTGAGGTTGTCAAACCTAATAGCGCTATTAACTAATAACCCGTTCGCCCCCGGCGATTAATCGGTACTGTAAGCAGGGACTTAAAGTGATAGAGTTTCGTTTAGCATGGCTAGTTGTGATTTATAAATAGTATCCAAACGTATCTCCCCCGGAGATAGTAATTACCCATTCTGTTTTCCCCCGGAGTAATGGGTCGAAGGTATTTTCCCAAAGTTGGTAGTTTGTTCGTGTCCCTCCGCGGGACGCATGCTTTTAGTGTGTGAACTCACCTTGGGTTGCTCGGTAGATTGGGTTACTTGTCAAACATGTTGGTCACCACGTCCTAACATGGTTACCGGTATAGGTCAGGTTTGGCGTACAAGCAATCACGTAAAAATCTACACATAACTAACACGTTGCATGCATAAAAATATAGACGGTGGGTTATTGGGCCGGCCTTAGCATTTAAGCAGTCAAACAGTAACACGCAGATCAGTCAACAGGTAGCCCATATTAAACATACTATGGCCCAATAACCTAAGTGGACAGCCCAGTCGCAACTAGATGGTCTCGAGTCGCAACCAGGAGGTCTCGGCTTGTCACGCTGTGGTTGCGAGTCGCAACCGTGTGATCTCGAGTCATCACGCTGTGGTTGCGAGTCGCAACCGTCGTAGTCTCGAGTCGCAATCGTGTGGTTTCGAGTTGTCACGCTTTGGTTGCGAGTCGCAACCGTGCGGTCTCGAGTTATCATGTTGTGGTTGCGAGTCGGAATGCTGTCCCTTTCATGTACACGTGATGATGCAGATGCATCAGTCCAATTTGTACCATGTAACCAGGCCCAAATCGGGAAACAGCCAATGAGGTTTCTACTAACACTTTGCCTAATCTGACTATTAGTAAAAATAGATCAAACTTTGCCATTTTTGAAATCTTCAAACCACATTCAACAAGTTCATCCTATATTCATAATTTCTAGGGTTTTCATGTCAAACATAATCATGCATTTTTGAACCAAAACTTACATATTTTAACAAGATCATGATGTAAGAACAAGAAAACATACATTTGGTGACATTAAACATATCTCGGTTGGCCCTAATCATTCATAAGCCACTATTCTTTAGCCATTTAAACATATTATCAAGCTTCATACATAAGGGTTTTCTCATATAGTCAATCTTCACAAATCTTCCTAAAAATCATGCATAATACTTCTAACCAAGCACTATATAGTTCATTCAACACAACATAAACCCTATGCACATAATAATCACTAACCGGTTGTGAAGAAGGAGAAGCCGAAAACAAAGAGAAAGGAACCGAGAAGATGGAGTGTCCGAGTGATGATCTTGACCGAGTTTCTTGTCCGAGATCCTTGAGCTTGAGCCGAAAGTTGGGGAAGAAAGTGGTGTTGTTTGGGGTTTCTAGTTGAGAGAAAATAGAAGAAGTGTGTGTTTGTGTAAAAGTGAAGGAAAGTGGGGAAGGTTAGGATTTATACTGGAGATCTCGAGTTGGGCTTGGGGGTTTCGGCCCAACCGGTTTCGGCTCAAGAGGCCCACTCGAGACCGAGTGGCCCACTCGCAACCGAGTGGTTGCGAGTCATGGTCTCGGGTCGTGGTCTCGACTCTCATATATATATATATATATACATACAACACATAAAATGCAAAAAGGATCACGTTTTCATTTAATATCATATATATACGCAAAAATTACAAGGTGTTCGTTCGGAAAAACCTAGAGTGTCACAGCAGTCTTTAGAGTTTCATCAGTGTTTGGGTCATCAGTTGTTGTATTGAGCAGTACTTGAGATCTATCAGCTGTTAGATAACCACTGTTAAGGGGAAAGCTTAATGTAAACAGCTGCTTATTTTGAATCCCCTGTCGTGATCCGGTTTTGGCTTTCATTTCCTGTTCCTCTGGTAGGGTTCAATCCCAACATATATATATATATATATATATATATATATATATATATATATATATATATATATATATATATATATATATATATATATATATATATATAAACGGGATAAGGAGAAAACGATCAAAAGTGTGAGAACGGTGAGAACGCATCTTGGCCCAACACGTGTCACGCGGCATAGAGAAGGGCGGAGGGGCTTTCTTGTCCTTTTATCTTCTGCTTTTCCAGTTCCGCTTTCCCAATATTGTTTTATTTTTGGGGTTTAAGATTTTTGGCGTTAACCAAATTCAATAATTAATGGCGTTTAATGGTTTCATTGTATTAACATTTCGGCGTTTATGGCGTTTATGGCTTTTTTCAAATCATATGCCATTGGAACCCCAGGGGGTCAGGAAATCTATCTTAATGGCGTTTTTTCAAGGCGTTTTAAACAAGATGGCCCATTGTTCTATTATTTTTTATATACATTTTGGCGTTTGTGGTATCTTGGCGGTTTACAATTGTAAAATTATATTACAACCACAGGGAAAAAAATAGAAGCGAAGAATATAGAATATAAATTAAAAATCCTAATCGGATCTCTCTTCACAATTTTCACTGTCATCAGTCTCTCTCTTCTTTAATAGTACAAGAACTGTCACCAAATATATGGCGTTTTATGTAAAACTTAACAAACCCATCGGTTTGATTATTTTGCATGCTCGTCTGTTGAAGTGGCTTTTTGTGGATGTTTGGGTACATAGATCTATGACGTGTGAGTGGGTTTTTCGCTTTTTTTTCATCTTGATCTTCATCTTTCTAACCATCCCACTCTTCAATGTCATTTGTCTCTTTTCCTCATCCAAGCCTTATTCAAGAACAAAGAACACAAAATGACATTCGACTGTCATCAGTATCTTTTTCTTGAAGATTTGTCCATCTCATGCAGCAAAATCTTTCTGAGTTACCCATCTCAGCTAACAATCCATTCAGTGAAACTTCGCGAAGAACAATATTGAATATCCAAGAAAGCATATTAGCCATCTTTGATTTTTTTTAATTTTTTGGCGTTTTACAGTGAGTGGTATTTAGTAGTATTTGGCGTTTGTTTTTTTTTTTGGTTTGATTAAATGGAAGTTGCTGAGAGTTATTATTTTATAGGATTTCTTTTGGTAGCGTAGGTTAGGCGGTGCATTATTATAATAAACTATTCGTCGTTTTAGTTACTGTTTGTAATTATTGTTTTTATAAGCTTTTTTCTCTGAAGTCTGTAACACGTCCCGTCTTTCAAGTTTGGCGTTTTAGATTCTAATATAATAAATTTTTCGTCTCTTCATTTTTATTGTTTTGTAGTTACTATTTCTAGTTACATTTTCAAGTTTGGTTGTCTGGCGTTTTTATTATATATGGCGTTTTATTATATAACAATCAACTGAAAAAGAAAATTAAAAAAAAAGAATATATAAGCAATTGATCTTCCAAATCTTCACTGTTACCGGTCTCTTTCTTCTTTTTTGAATCATCTTAACTGGCTGGTTCGACTTTCGTATGATTCATTTTGTTTTTTTGTTTTTAAGTAGTTTTTTTGTGGCTGTTTGGAAGCACAATGTCTGCCATCAACATCTTTTTCTTGAAGATTTGTCCATCTCATGCAGCAAAATGTTATTGAGTTTACACCCTTCAGCCAACAATCTTGAATTTTTCCAATGAACGATGTTTGATTTTTTAATTTTGGCGTTTTACCGATAAAAAGAACGCCACTAAATAAAAGCACCTTAAACCTCAAAATTTGATCATGCTAAAATCAATAATGATTTGTTGTATGAGATGGACAACATTGTTAATCCTCGGTTAAGAAAGATAACTGACAATGTTGTCCACCCAATACAGCTAAACTTTATTGACAACAAACCTCAATAATGTTTTTGTATGTTTTGGCGTTATAAATTGGATGGAAGTTGAGGATAAGTCAATAAGATTTTACTCAATGAAATGGACAATATTCTCACTTCAGGATTTTGTCCATTACATTGAGCGAAAGCTTACAAACAACCAAACTGAATTTCAAATAAACGTTTTGGTTTAGAAGATATTTGATGTTTGGGTTTTTTGGCTTTCTAAGACGAATGGTATATATTAAATATGGCGTTTGGAGTTTTGTGTGTGTTTTAAATTGAAGGTCTGAGATGTTGTATATATAGGATTTTTTTCGCGGTTTTTTTAGGTTGGATTTTATTATAATTAAGTTTGGCGTTTTATATCTAATGACGTTTTTAGTTAGAATGATGTGTGTTTGTTTGGCGTTTTATTTCATGAGATGGAGTTTTGTGCAGAGAATTCAAAAGACCCTTTTACCCTTAATGAAGCGCGTCCACGTAATAAAATTGATGTTATTTACGAAAACGCCATCGCGTCAATCTAGTCCATAGATTGTTTTGATCGGACGATCCATAAGCGTTCTCACACTTTCTACCGTTTTCTCTAAATCCCGACCCTATATATATATATAGGGAGAAGATCATGTGAGAACCACCTCTTATTGTGAGAACCGCAAAAACCAATGTGAACACACCAAAAATGCCTAAAAATAGCTAAAAATCACACAAAAAAAATTTAATATTTTTTATATAAAAATCGCTACTTTTCGAAGGCAAAAAAAAATTTTTTGGCCACTAAAAGTAGCGATTTGAGCATAAAAAATATTAAAAAAAATTAGATTTTTTTTGATTTTTTTTAGCATTTTAGCTTGGGGGGGGGAGGTTAGGTTTTTTTTAGGTTTTAGTTTTTAGAATTTAGCTTGGGGGGGGGGTAGGTTTTTTTTTTGGGAGGGGGTGGGGGTTAGGTTTTTTTAGGTTTTTTTAGCTATTTTAGGTTTTTTTCACATTGGTTCTCGCGGTTCTCACAATAAAGGTGGTTCTCGCATGAGCCCCTGCATATATATATATATATATATATATATATATATATATATATATATATATATATATATATATAAAGAAATGAAGTAAATTATTTAATATTAAACATTAACAAAATAAAAATTTAACCTATAGATAATGTAGTAATTAGTTTATTAGATTGTAAAGCTAACACATAACTCGTTATAATATAAATATATATAGGGGACCGCTAAAATGAAAACCACCTTCAGTTGTAAGAACTATGAGAACTTTTTGATCTGGGGCGAGTTAGACCAAAATTTTTTTCATAAACGTAGATGTGTGTATTATAAACACATTTGTAAAAAAAATTCAAAAAAAATGTCGTGTGTAGTTTGGAGCATCACAAGTTTGTGTTTACGGGTACCGTAGATTTTTGGTCCAACTCGCCTCATACGCTGTAGTTCCCATGGTTCTTACAACTGGAGGTGGTTTTCATTTTAGCGGTCCCCTATATATATATATATATATATAAAAGCATGTAAATTTTGCTAGCAATACGTTGTCAGAAACCTTGTTTGTTGTGCCTGTACTATGTTTTCTAAATTCCAAAAGATAAATATATAATTAAAAAAGCAGGTTATCTTCATCTTTCTTTCTTTTTTAACAAGATCGAGCTCTTCTCCGGAAAACAAAGAAAAACCACCATTATGCTACATCTTCTAATCTATTATCTTTCACTTTTAGTGTTCTCATGTGGTTCCGTGGAGCACACAAGGGTATCCTAATAAGGGGTATACGATACATAAAAACGAAGAAAAATAAATTATACACTTCGCCAAGAAAGTTGACGGGTATCCCAGGCAAGCCCTGGGATACCTATAGTGTGACACCTGGCTGTTTTGAGTATGTACCGTACTAGTGTGACACGTGTTATCAATGAACAAAGGCAATACTATATTAAATTTGATGTTAATTGATGGTATTTGATGTGTTGGAAAGTCCAAACTTCGTTAAAAATTATGTTGGTTCTTTCGGTTTTGTCGGTTATTTCAGTAACGGTTTGGTTTTTTCAGTTTTCTACTCACCCTTACTCTGATTGGCACCCTCAAGGTAGAGTAATGATCGAAAAAGTTTGAGTAGCTTCTTGTGTTATGATATAATCTAAGAGTAATCTTGATTTTTCATTAACCTTGTGAACCAATGGATGTACGTACAAAATATTCCAGGGTTGTAAACCAAGATCATTTACCGGAGCTGAAGGACCCCTTGATATCGTTGTATGGATTGAGAAGAGGGAGTTTGTGGTGGCAATCACCAGTTGTGCAGCTGATCAGAGGGTTAGGTATGCTTCATGTTCATTTCTTGACGAAGCTTTATCCTGGTGGAACGCTCAAGTTCAAATTTTGGGAGAAGATGTTGCCTATGGTCTTACCTGGAACGAACTGAAATAGATGCTTCTTAAGGAATACTACGCGCGTAGCGAGTTGTAGAAGATTGAGGCGGATTTCTGGAATCTAATCATGGAAGGTTTAGATGTCAGAGATTATACGACTCGATTCAACGATCTGGCTAGATTGGTTCCTCGAATGGTTACTACTGATTATGTTAAGATTGAAAGTGATATTTGGGGACTAGCGCCACAGATTTGCAGTATAGTCACATCAGCAAAACCCACTACCTATTTGGAAGCTACTGCTGATATACAGAGGCTTAATATTTCAAACTGGTAAAATCTAACGGGTAGAATTGAGATACAGATTACACCACTCACCTACTCGAAAAGCTATTCCAAACAGAAAAACCTGGGATACAGAATTCACCACCCACTTTTCTATCTAGACTCCAAAGAACACCTTCCTACGTAGCCAAGGTAGGAATAGCAATGAAAATAGGGTTTTCTCAAAGAGAAGATAAACTTTATTATTTTCTGATCAAAAAACTTTATTCAGAGTTCACGCCATACATAAAGAAAATAAAACAACTGACCCCCCAATAAGTGAGGAACAATACTGGAAAACAAATAAAAGATAAAATTTGCTGGGAAAACAAATAAAAGATAAAGTTGCGGGAATTAAACAAAAAAACGAATTTGGCGTGAACTTGCGTAGCGATTAAGTAGCAATCTGGACCATTGTGACCCACTTAGCTTGGATCGAATTAATCCCCGGGTCCGGGTCTGGCCCATCCATCTGGTTTGGATCTTCAACGGCTAGTTCTTTTAAATCTGTAGGCATGTGTCTATCATCCTCTCCACCTTGAAAAGAGTTTGCCCTCAAACTCGGAATAGGATCATCGGGATCATAATAGGGCTGCAAATCAGCCACATTGAAGGTACTTGAAACACCGAATTCACCTGGAAAAGCCACTTTGTAAGGGTTGTCATTAACCTTGGAAACAATCTCGAAAGGACCATCAGACCTGGCGTTGAGCTTGGACCGTCGTTTTGAAGGAAAACGCTCTTTACGAAAATGGACCCAGACAAGATCACCTGGACGAAATACAAGGCTGTGGCGACCTTTATCCACCCGTTGCTTAATCTGATCATTCATTTGAGCTATGCGTTCTTGAACTTGATTGTGTATGGCTTGAATATCAGTGGCGAGCTGATTAGCTCCGGGGCTGTATCGATCCGTAAATGTCCAATACCGCAAGATCAATCGGAGCACTAGGATTATGACCATACACGACCTTAAAAGGGCTAAATCCGGTGGTTTTATGGAGTGCCCGATTATACGCAAACTCAGCTTGTGCCAAGAGTTCGTCCCACGGTTTGATACTCTTCGTGATCAACGACCATAATAAACTACCCAAGTTTCGGTTTGTGACTTCCGTCTGACCATCCGTTTGGGGATGGCTAGTGGTACTGTACTTGAGCTTCGTCCCAAACTTCTTCCACAAGGTGATCCAAAAATGGCTTAAAACTTAACGTCTCGATCACTGACTATGGACTTGGGTATACCATGCAAACGAACTACTTCCCGAAAGTATAAGTTGGCAACTTGGACCGCATCATAAGTGGTATGGCAAGCGAGAAAATGTGCCATTTTTGAGAACCTATCAACCACAACAAGTATAGAATCCTTGTGATGTTTGGTACGGGGCAGCCCGGTTATAAAATCCAAACTAACATCTTCCCACGGGGCTTTAGGCACCGGTAATGGCATGTATTTTCCATGTGGGGCTGAACGGCTCTTCGCCCGATGACAAGTAGCACATCGACGGATCACGTGGTCGACATCTCGGGCCAATTTTGACCAAAAAAATGTTGCTGGAGCATTAGCATTGTCTTGTCAGTTCCAAAGTGTCCAGCTAACCCACCTTCATGCACTTCTTTTATTAGGGACTCTCGCAAACTGATCTTAGGAATACAAAGTCGGGTACCATTGAACAAAAAACCCTCCATGATATGGAAATCCTTCACAGCTCGTACTCGGCATCAAGAAAACAACTCCCCAAACTCTGGATCAACAGAATAGCTATCTTTGACAACCTCAAACCTAATGATTTTAGGAGCCAGAGTATGTAACAACAAATATTTTCTAGACAATGCATCTGCACCATTGTTGAGTTTCCCTGCCTTATGCTTAATAGTGAACGTAAAATCTGCATAACTCTACCCATTTGGCATGGCGAGGTTGTAATTTATGTTGCCCCTGAATATACTTCAATGCTTCATGATTCGAGTGCAATATAAATTCTTTTGAAATTAAATAATGTTGCCAGTGGTCGAGTGCTCGGACGATGGCGTAGAGTTCTTTATCGTACGTAGAATACCGACGCTTAGCATTATTAAGTTTCTCACTGAAATATGCTAGAGAACGGCCTCGTTGAGTGAGGACGGCTCCGATTCCCACTCCGGATGCATCACATTCTACTTCAAAGACCTCGTCAAAGCATGGTAAGGCCAAAACGGGTGTCGAGGAAAGACGGTCTTTTAATTCTTCAAATGCAGCTTGGGCTTGGTCGTTCCATTCGAAATGTTTGAGCTTTGTTAATTCGGTCATAGGGGCGACAATAGTGCTGAAATTCTGGACAAAACGTCGATAAAACGATGTGAGACTATGAAAACTTCTAACCTGTTGAATGGAAGTAGGTGTCGGCCAGTCACGAATTGCTTGTACTTTCATCCACCCGAATACCTTGACTGGATACTAAATATCCCAGGAAAGTCACTTGTTCAGAAAAAAATTCACACTTCTCCAAATTGCCAAATAATTTTCCCGGTCGAGAACGCCAAATAACTGTTGCAAATGGTCTCGGTGCTCCTGCTCAGTTCTGCTATAAATTAAAATATCATCAAAGTACACCACAATAAATCTTCCTAAAAAAGGTTTAAGTACATGGTTCATAAGCCGCATAAAAGTACTAGGAGCGTTGGATAGACCGAAAGGCATCACGAGCCATTCATACAACCCGTCTTTAGTTTTGAATGCAGTTTTCCACTCATCTCCCTCGAAGATTCGTATTTGATGGTACCCACTTCGGAGTTAACTTTTGAAAAAACCTGGGACCCATGAAACTCATCGAGCATATCGTTTAATCGTGGAATCGAAAAACGGTACTTGATGGTAATCTTATTAATAGCCCTACTGTCACAACACATTCTCCATTCACCATTTTTCTTTGGTACTAACAACGTAGGAACCGCACAAGGGCTAAGGGATTCCCGAATGAGTCCTTTATTCAAAAGGGCATCGACTTGTTTTCTAATCTCTGTTGTTTCCTGTGGGTTGGATCGGTACGCAGGCTTATTAGGAAGAACAGCCCCCGGTATAAGATCAATCTTATGTTGAATTGACCTGATGGGTGGTAAACCTGGTGGAATTTCAGCAGGGAACACATTAGCATAGGTTTGTAATAGCTGGGCAAGAAAGGGATGAGGAACACTGATTGGTTTCTCCTCCGTTTCATCAAGGCCAAGTAGAATTAACTCATGTGCCTTGGTGAACTCGTGTTGCTCTGCCTTAAGTAGGGTGCTTAAGGGTAATTGTTTCTTAGGTGGATTCATAGGAATTATAGGGGTTAGGGTAATTAATTTTTGATGATGGGTAAAAGAGTAGGTATTGAGGTATCCATTGTGCATAACTCGTTTATCGAACAACCAGGGTCGGCCTAGTAAAACGTGACAGGCGTCCATAGGAATTACATCACACCATATTTCATCTTCATATTTTTTTACCAATACTAATCGACAACAAAATTCGAAGAGAGACTTGAAGCCCCTTACCCGGATTAAGCCACTGAATAGTATACGGTTCTGGATGGGGTTCAGTTTTTAGATTCAGCTTGGAAATTCAAGTTTGAGATGCTACGTTAGTACAACTACCCCCGTCAACGATTAGAGTACAAACCTTTTCAGCTATCGTGCATCTGGTGTGAAAAATAGCTTCCCTTTGCTGATTTCTTCCGGTTATGGTGTGCTACTCAGAGCACGTCAAACCACCAGTACTTCCCCTTCATCTGGCCCAAGTATCTCCTCTTCCAAGTGTTCAGTTTGAAGGGTACGTATATTGGTGTCGTTCTGGGATGGGGTATTCTCGAATGCCTCGAAGTCAGCCAATGTCACCATCTTCTTATTAGGGCACTCTGATGCAATGTGTCCAAGGCCATGGCCTCTAAAACATCTTCTTGTGAGTTTTGGTTGGCTGGTAGGGTTTTCGGTTTGGTAATTAGTTTTTTGTTGGGTTGCCGTTTGGGTTTGAGTGGGTTTGGTGTTGGTGGGTATGGGCTTAGGGTTGTTTCGGCTAGCATCATTATTCCCCTTTATCTTGTACTGAAGATTAATTTTGTGAGCTAGCATGGATAATTCTTCTAACGTGGCATATGGATACAACTCAACCACATTAGCAATACGGGTATCAAGTCCCCCTAAATATCGAACCAACGTTTGGGGTTCATCTTCTGGTAAGTCACACTTCATAATCAAATACTCGAACTCCCGTGTGTATTATTCAGCTGGTCGACGTGCTTGTTTAAGATAATGTAACTGGGAGAAGCTAACCTGAACATAGTAGGAGGGTAAGAATTTTTCCTTCATCAACTGTTTCATCTTCGCCCAATCCGTCACCTTTCCTTTACCCGATTGCTCTCTTTTATTGCAAACATTTGCCCACCAAGTGGACGCATACTTTCTTAGTTTTAAAGCAACCAACTTGACTTTGTTTACCTCTGATGCTTGGCGATAATCAAAAACTCTTTCAACAGTCCGGATCCACTCGACAAACTCATTAGGGTCGAGTCTCCCATCATATTCAGGGATATCGACTATGATGTCATTCGAATACCGCGTTCCAGAACCCCGCTTCCTGTTGGAATTGATCTCGTGAACTGAATGTTCATCCTCCTTTTCTTCATGATCGCTTTCATCTCGATCTGAAAAATCATGCTTGCGGTTGACAGAAAGCTCCTTGATCTGCTCTTGCATGAGTTTCATTTGTTGGACCATCTCCAATTTTTTCGCCTCTAGGTTTTCAATAACTTTTTTTCAATTATGCACTACTTCGGGTATCCATTTTTTTGATGATCAATCGAGCCTATGCTCTGATACCAAATGATATACATAGGCTTAATATTTCAAACTGGTAAAATCTAACGGGTAGAATTGAGATACAGATTACACCACTCACCTACTCGAAAAGCTATTCCAAACAGAAAAACCTGGGATACAGAATTCACCACCCACTTTTCTATCTAGACTCCAAAGAACACCTTCCTACGTAGCCAAGGTAGGAATAGCAATGAAAATAGGGTTTTCTCAAAGAGAAGATAAACTTTATTATTTTCTGATCAAAAAACTTTATTCAGAGTTCACGCCATACATAAAGAAAATAAAACAACTGACCCCCCAATAAGTGAGGAACAATATTGGAAAACAAATAAAAGATAAAATTTGCTGGGAAAACAAATAAAAGATAAAGTTGCGGGAATTAAACAAAAAAACGAATTTGGCGTGAACTTGCATAGCGATTAAGTAGCAATCTGGACCATTGTGACCCACTTAGCTTGGATCGAATTAATCCCCGGGTCCGGGTCTGGCCCATCCATCTGGTTTGGATCTTCAACGGCTAGTTCTTTTAAATCTGTAGGCATGTGTTATCAACTGCACTGGCAAAGTCATTGACCGATGATGCCATTCACAAAAGTGGCCTTAACAAAAAGGATGAGACTGGGAAGTCGTTAGTGAAAGTCCATGTGGATAGGAAATCCAATCGACAGGAGCGCTCAGAGCGTAAATCTGGAGATTCGATGTCACACCCTGATTTCCACGTGTCTCACCGGTGGGCCCGGTGGGGGATTACCGTGACGATGTTGGCAACAATATAGTCAAACCACACAATTTTATAATGCACAGCGGAAGCATAAGATAAATATGTAAACTCAACCTCTGATTGTAATATCAAATGTATTACAGAAGTCGAATGTATCCACAGCGGATCAAAATAAATAATTATTGTTCATTCAGATACGGCATCGAGTTTGCGAGACTATTCGTGATGCTTAGGCAGCTAATACCAGCCAATTTCGTCTAGCACCTGCACTTAATCTTTATGGGGAAAATACGTCAGTTTACACTGGTAAATACATTCAACTGACACATTTGAAAAATGTTTATTAAAATTGATTTGAATGCACAAGGCACAAACTCTTTTATAACTTGGGAAAATTATGATAAAATCTTGTGAACGTTTTACATGTTCTTTTATGCGTTCAGTAGCCCGGGTCGTGCCGGGTTAAAGATTTATAGACACACCACGTTTGCGTAAAACCGTAGTATAAAAACCAACGGCTACGTCTTTTAATTTAATGTCGACACTTTATACCGGGTGTACGCCTACACCGGGATGTCGATGGTCGTGGCCATTTCGTAAAATGATGCCAAGGATATCCGGGACAACGGTCATTAAACCCCCCAAAGGCTTATAAGCAACAAAACTGTTTAAATGAGCCGATCATATTATTTAATTAACCACCTAAGCGATGGAAGAATATAATGCTCAATCAAGCGGTATTAATATACCGTAACCCAAGCCCATATAGGGGAAATAAGTTAAAGTATTTACCTTTGCTAGTATATTTCCTTATTTTGGATTAAATCACCGATAGCTTTTACTGGGGCTCCTAATCTGGAACGAAGGTTTTAATTAACCTCTTAGAATCCTAACGGGTCGTTATAATGGCCGTAGCCTAGACCGGTTGGTTCTGATATATATAGATAGGGTTTAATCGCGTGAAAGGCGAAAACCGAGAATGGAGTGTGATTCTGACCCAACAAGTTCAGAGACTTGTTTCGAGTGGGTTTATGGTTCACACTCTGGATTTTGGGGTTCAAATAATATAATTTGACCCGTATCGGCTAAATTATGAAAACTAGTTTCATAAGCCGAACCGTGGGCGCAATAGGCGAAACGGTTAACCATGAGAGTCGTACGCTTATTTCCTAAGTCAATATGCCTTAAATGGGTTGTGGTATCAGTAGGATACCTTCCGTGACGCCCGTAACGAGTTTAAGTTAATATTATGCCCCGTAGGGGCTTTTCGGTCATTTTAAAGACTTTAAAAGGGCTTTTCGAGTTCTACAGGAAATCTGAGTTTCCCGACAGCTTATAAAGCTTAAAATACTTTATTTATTATTTAAAATCAGTAGCAACTGGAATCGGGTCAAAAGACCTTGTAGAACTCAAGTTTTGGCCAAAAAGGGCATATTCGGTATTTACCGAACCGTAGCCATAACCGCAGGTTATGAGCGAGGTAAAAATTATTAAAAATCTTTAAAATTCCCAAAATATTATTTTAATACAGTGGGTAAAAGTTTTGGTGACGAAATCTTGGTTTAGATAGGTGTTATGCTAATTGCGCCGTTAATTACTAAAGTTTACTTTAAATGCGCCTTTTAGCATAACTCTCATTCTAAACCTCGGATTGACGTGAAACTTTACGGACATGCTTATAATTTAATAAGCAAGGTTCTGGTCCGTTCACGTGTTCGAAATACTCGTTTTAATTTCAAAAGGCCGTTACGGTCAACTTTTAGGCGAATGACGGAAATGCGCAAAAGACTCGGATAACTCATGAACCGATCACAGAGGTTTATACCGACATGTGACCTGGTCCTAAGAGAGTCCTAAGGTATATCTATACCTCACTAAAACGGGTCAGAACTGAAGTCAAAGCAAAAGTCAAACTTTTGCGACATTCGGCTCCGAACCGGTTCAATATAGCAAATGGTCGGTTCAAACGAGCGCAAACAAGTTTATATACTTAATATCATGTTTTATAAGTGTCAAAACAGGTTTCATAACATATACTTTACAGATTATGCATAAATCGCTAAAATAGCTTTCTGTTGACTTTTTAACCGCACGTTTGACTCGATATTTGACATAGTTAGAGTGGTGATCAGGGGGAACCCTTTTAGAGGTTTATTACCCACATAAGTACCTACTCAAAACTACTTTTGATCCGTCATAAGACTGAACCATTTGCAAGTTATTGTATTGACAACCGTTAGTTACGACGGTTGTGTTTATAGGCTATAACTATGGAAATGTAAGACCAAAATGGTTG